>NC_061512.1:38979569-39121644 GCF_022539505.1 Lolium rigidum
TATAATCTTCCGACATGTCTGTCTTGTCATCCACTCCCACTATGTTTCTTTTCCCGTAAAGAACTATGTGGCGCTTTGGCTCCTCCGTTGATGTATTCTTTTGTTGATTTCTTTTTCTTGATTTGCTAGACATGTCCTTCACGTAGAAAACTTGAGCCACCTCGTTGGCTAGGACAAATGGCTCGTCCAGGTACGCAAGATTGTTGGGATCCACTGTTGTCATACCGCACTTATCGTCTATATGTACACCGCTGAGCTTCACCTATTTGCACCGAAACAAAGGGACCTTAAAAGTGGGTTGATGTCTACTCACGCTTCTTTTCCTGTAGACAGTGTTGGGCCTCCAAGAGCAGAGGTTTGTAGAACAACAACAAGTTTTCCCTTAAGTGGATCACCCAAGGTTTATCGAACTCAGGGAGGAAGAGGTCAAAGATATCCCTCTCAAGCAACCCTGCAATCACGATACAAGAAGTCTCTTGTGTCCCCAACACACCCAATACACTTGTTAGATGTATAGGTGCACTAGTTCGGCGAAGAGATAGTGAGATGCAAATGATATGGATGAATATGAGTGGCAATAGCAATCTGAATAAAATATGGCAGCGAGTAAACATGCAACGGAACAGTAAACAAACGGAGATTCGATGTTTGGAAACAAGGCCTAGGGATCCTACTTCCACTAGTGGACACTCTCAACATTGATCACATAATAAAACCACTCTACACTCTCTTGTTGGATGACAAACACCATTAATTGTGTAGGGCTACAAGAGCACCTCAATGCCGGAGTTAACAAGCTCCACAACATTCGATGTTTATATTTAAATAACCTTAGAGTGCATGATAGGCCAACGCAATTATACCGAGTACTAACATAGCATGCACACCATCACCGACAGACTATGAAAGGGGGAATAGATTGCATCAATACCATCATAGTAATAGTTAACTTCATAATCTACAAGAGATCACAATCATAGCATATACCAAGTACTTCATGATGCACACACTGTCACAATTACATCATGGAGGAGGAATAAACTACTTTAATAACATCACTAGAGTAGCACGTAGATGATATTCAACTAGATCACAAAGAGAGAGATGAACCACATAGCTACAGCAGAGCCCTCAGCCCCGGGGGTGAACTACTCCCTCCTAATCATGGAGACAGCGATGGCGGTGAAGATGGCGGTGGAGATGGCTTCCGGGGGCAATTCCCCGTCCCGGCGGCGCGCCGGAACAGAGACTCCTGTCCCCCAGATCTTGGCTTCGCGATTGCGGCAGCTCTGGAACTTTTCTCGTACCGTGGCTTATTCCTCTCGATGTTTTAGGTCAGGACGGCTTAAATAGGCGAAGAGGCGGAGTCAGAGGGGGTCTGGGGCCACCACACAGTTGGGCGGCGCGCCTGGCTCCTTGGCCGCACCGCCCATACGTGTGGGCCCCCTATGGCCCTCCTCTGGTCCGTCGACTCGGGTGTTCTGGAAGCTTCGTGGAATTATAAGATGCTGGGCGTTGATTTTGTCCAATTCTGAGAATATTTCCTTACTAGGATTTCTGAAATCAAAAACAGCAGAAAACAGGAACTGGCACTTCGGCATCTCGTTAATAGGTTAGTTCCAGAAAATGCATCAAAACGATATAAAGTGTGAACAAAACATGTAGGTATTGTCATAAAACAAGCATGGAACATAAGAAATTATCGATACGTTGGAGACGTATCAGCATCCCCAAGCTTAGTTCCTACTCGTCCCGAGTAGGTAAACGATAACAAAGATAATTTGTGAAGTGACATGCCATCATAATCTTGATCAATACTATTGTAAGCACATGTAATGAATGCAGCGATTCAAAGCAATGGTAAAGACAATGAGTAAACAATTGAATCATATAGCAAAGACTTTTCATGAATAGTACTTTCAAGAAAAGCATCAATAAGTCTTGCATAAGAGTTAACTCATAAAGCAATAAATTCATAGTAAAGGCATTGAAGCAACACAAAGGACGATTAAGTTTCAGCGGTTGTTTCAACTTTCGACATGCATATCTCATGGATAATGTTAACATAAAGTAATATAATAAGTGCAATATGCAAGTATGTAGGAATCAATGCACAGTTAACACAAGTGTTTGCTTCTAAGACGGAAGGAAGTAGGTAAACTGACTCAACATAAAAGTAGAAGAAAGGCCCTTCGCAGAGGGAAGCATTGATTGCTATAGTTGTGCTAGATCTTTTATTTTGAAAACATAAAGAGAGCATAAAAGTAAAGTTTTGAGAGGTGTTTGTTGTTGTCAACGAATGGTAATGGGCACTCTAACCCCCTTGCCAGACAGACTTTCAAAGAGCGGCTCCCATGAAACATTTATTTTTGGGTGGCACTCCTTCCAACCTTGCTTTCACAAACCATGGCTAACCGAATCCTTGGGTGCCTGCCAACAATCTCATACCATGAAGGAGTGCCTTTTATTTTAGTTTTATTTAGATGACACTCTGATGGCGTGTAACTCACACGTTCGTTGGGAACCCCAAGAGGAAGGTATGATGCGCACAGCAGCAAGTTTTCCCTCAGAAAGAAACCAAGGTTTATCGAACCAGGAGGAGCCAAGAAGCACGTTGAAGGTTGATGGCGGCGGGATGTAGTGCGGCGCAACACCAGGGATTCCGGCGCCAACGTGGAACCCGCACAACACAACCAAAGTACTTTGCCCCAATGAAACAAGTGAGGTTGTCAATCTCACCGGCTTGCTCGTAACAAAGGATTAACCGTATTGTGTGGAAGATGATTTTTTGCGAGAAAACAAGTAAAACAAGTATTGCGATGAGATTGTATTTCAAGTAAAGAGGATTGGACCGGGGTCCACAGTTCACTAGAGGTGTCTCTCCCATAAGACAAACAAGCATGTTGGGTGAACAAATTACAGTTGGGCAATTGACAAATAAAGAGGGCATGACCATGCACATACATATCATGATGAGTATAGTGAGATTTAATTGGGCATTACGACAAAGTACATAGACCGCCATCCAACCGCATCTATGCCTAAAAAGTCCACCTTCAAAGTTATCATCCGAACCCCTCTAGTATTAAGTTGCAAAGCAACAGTACAATTGCATTAAGTATGGTGCGTAATGTAATCAACAACTACATCCTTAGACATAGCATCAATGTTTTATCCCTAGTGGCAACAAGCACAACACAACCTTAGAACTTTCATCACATCGTCCTGGTGTCAATGCGGCATGAACCCACTATCGAGCATAAATACTCCCTCTTGGAGTTACAAGCATCTACTTGGCCGGAGCATCTACTAGTAACGGAGAGCATGCAAGATCATAAACAACACATAGATATAACTTTGATAATCAACATAACAAGTATTCTCTATTCATCGGATCCCAACAAACGCAACATATAGGATTACGGATAGATGATCTTGATCATGTTAGGCAGCTCACAAGATCCGACAATGATAGCACAATGGGGAGAAGACAACCATCTAGCTACCGCTATGGCCCCATACTCCAGGGGTAGACTACTCCCACATCACACCGGAGGCGACCATGGCGGCGCAGAGTCCTCCGGGAGATGATTCCCCTCTCCGCGGCGGTGCCGGAGGCGATCTCTCGGATCCCCCGAGATGGGATCGGCGTTGGCGGCGTCTCTGGAAGGTTTTCCGTATCGTGGCTCTCCGTACTGGGGGTTTCGTCACGGAGGCTTTAAGTAGGCGGAAGGGCAAGTCAGGAGGGGGCACAGGGGCCCCACACCATAGGCCGGCGCGGCCAGGGGGGGGCCATGCCGCCCTAGGGTTTGGGCACCCTGTGGCCCCACCTCGTTTCGTCTTCGGACTTCTGGAAGCTTCGTGGCAAAATAGGCCCCTGGGCATTGATTTCGTCCAATTCCGAGAATATTTCCTTACTAGGATTTCGAAACCAAAAATAGCGAGAAAACAAGAATCGGCACTTCGGCATCTTGTTAATAGGTTAGTTCCGGAAAATGCACGAATATGACATAAAGTGTGCATAAAACATGTAGATAACATCAATAATGTGGCATGGAACATAAGAAATTATCGATACGTCGGAGACGTATCAGCATCCCCAAGCTTAGTTCTCGCTCGTCCCGAGCAGGTAAAACGATAACACATATAATTTTCTGGAGTGACATGCCATCATAATCTTGATCATACTATTTGTAAAGCATATGTAGTGAATGCAGCGATCAAAAAAATGTATATGACATGAGTAAACAAGTGAATCATATAGCAAAGACTTTTCATGAATAGCACTTCAAGACAAGCATCAATTAAGTCTTGCATAAGAGTTAACTCATAAAGCAATAATTCAAAGTAAAGGCATTGAAGCAACACAAAAGAAGATTAAGTTTCAGCGGTGGCTTTCAACTTGTAACATGTATATCTCATGGATATTGTCAACATAGAGTAATATAATAAGTGCAATAAGCAAGTATGTAGGAATCAATGCACAGTTCACACAAGTGTTTGCTTCTTGAGGTGGAGAGAAATAGGTGAACTGACTCAACATTGAAAGTAAAAGAATGGTCCTCCATAGAGGAAAAGCATCGATTGCTATATTTGTGCTAGAGCTTTGATTTTGAAAACATGAAACAACTTTGTCAACGGTAGTAATAAAGCATATGTATCATGTAAATTATATCTTACAAGTTGCAAGCCTCATGCATAGTGTACTAATAGTGCCCGCACCTTGTCCTAATTAGCTTGGACTACCGGATCATCACAATGCACATGTTTTTACCAAGTGTCACAAAGGGGTACCTCTATGCCGCCTCGTACAAAGGTCTAAGGAGAAAGCTCGCATTGGATTTCTCGCTATTGATTATTCTTCAACTTAGACATCCATACCGGGACAACATAGACAACAGATAATGGACTCCTCTTTTATGCATAAGCATGTAGCAACAATTAATAATTTTCTCATTTGAGATTGAGGATATATGTCCAAAACTGAAACTTCCACCATGGATCATGGCTTTAGTTAGCGGCCCAATGTTCTTCTCTAACAATATGCATGCTTAATCATAAGGTGGTAGATCGCTCTTACTTCAGACAAGATGGACATGCATAGCAACTCACATGAAATTCAACAAAAGAGTAGTTGATGGCGTCCCCAGTGAACATGGTTATCGCACAACAAGCAACTTATTAAGAGATAAAGTGCATAATTACATATTCAATACCACAATAGTTTTTAAGCTATTTGTCCCATGAGCTATATATTGCAAAGGTGAATGATGGAATTTTAAAGGTAGCACTCAAGCAATATACTTTGGAATGGCGGAAAATACCATGTAGTAGGTAGGTATGGTGGACACAAATGGCATAGTGGTTGGCTCAAGTATTTTGGATGCATGAGAAGTATTCCCTCTCGATACAAGGTTTAGGCTAGCAAGGCTTATTTGAAACAAACACAAGGATGAACCGGTGCAGCAAAACTCACATAAAAGACATATTGAAAATATTATAAGACTCTACACCGTCTTCCTTGTTGTTCAAACTCAATACTAGAAATTATCTAGACCTTAGAGAAACCAAATATGCAAACCAAATTTTAGCATGCTCTATGTATTTCTTCATTAATGGGTGCAAAGCATATGATGCAAGAGCTTAATCATGAGCACAACAATTGCCAAGTATCACATTACCCAAGACATTAATAGCAATTACTACATGTATCATTTTCCAATTCCAACCATATAACAATTTAACGAAGGAGAAACTTCGTCATGAATACTATGAGTAGAAACCAAGGACATACTTGTCCATATGCTACAGCGGAGCGTGTCTCTCTCCCATAAAGTGAATGCTAGGATCTATTTTATTCAATCAAAACAAAAAACAAAAACAAACCGACGCTCCAAGAAAAAGCACATAAGATGTGATGGAATAAAAATATAGTTTCAGGGGAGGAACCTGATAATGTTGTCGATGAAGAAGGGGATGCCTTGGGCATCCCCAAGCTTAGACGCTTGAGTCTTCTTAATATATGCAGGGGTGAACCACCGGGGCATCCCCAAGCTTAGAGCTTTCACTCTCCTTGATCATGTTGCATCATACTCCTCTCTTGATCCTTGAAAACTTCCTCCACACCAAACTCGAAACAACTCATTAGAGGGTTAGTGCACAATAAAAATTAACATATTCAGAGGTGACACAATCATTCTTAACACTTCTGGACATTGCATAGTGCTACTGGACATTAGTGGATCAAAGAAATTCATCCAACATAGCAAAAGAGGCAATGCGAAATAAAAGGCAGAATCTGTCAAAACAGAACAGTTCGTATTGACGAATTTTAACATGGCACCAGACTTGCTCAAATGAAAATGCTCAAATTGAATGAAAGTTGCGTACATATCTGAGGATCATGCACGTAAATTGGCTTAATTTTCTGAGCTACCTACAGGGAGGTGGATCCAGATTCGTGACAGCAAAGAAATCTGGAACTTCGCAGTAATCCAAATCTAGTACTTACTTTTCTATCAACGGCTTAACTTGGCACAACAAAACACAAAACTAAGATAAGGAGAGGTTTCTACAGTAGTAAACAATTTCCAAGACACAAAATAAAAACAAAGTACTGTAGGTAAAAACATGGGTTGTCTCCCATAAGCGCTTTTCTTTAACGCCTTTCAGCTAGGCGCAGAAAGTGTGCATCAAGTATTATCAAGAGACGAAGTGTCAACATCATAATTTGTTCTCATAATAGAATCAAAAGGTACCTTCATTCTCTTTCTAGGGAAGTGTTCCATACCATTCTTGAGAGGAAATTGATATTTTATATTACCTTCCTTCATATCAATAATAGCACCAACAGTTCGAAGAAAAGGTCTTCCCAATATAATGGGACAAGATGCATTGCATTCAATATCCAAGACAACAAAATCAACGGGGACAAGGTTATTGTTAACGGTAATGCAAACATTATCAACTTTCCCCAAAGGTTTCTTTGTAGAATGATCAGCAAGATTAACATCCAAATAACAATTTTTCAGCGGTGGCAAGTCAAGCATATCATAAATTTTCTTAGGCATAACAGAAATACTTGCACCAAGATCACATAAAGCATTACAATCAAAATCTTTAACCTTCATCTTAATGATGGGCTCCCAACCATCCTCTAGCTTTTTAGGAATAGAGGCTTCACGCTCTAGTTTCTCTTCTCTAGCTTTTATGAGAGCATTTGTAATATGATATGTGAAAGCCAAATTTATAGCACTAGCATTAGGACTTTTAGCAAGTTTTTGCAAGAACTTTATAACTTCAGAGATGTGGCAATCATCAAAATTCAAACCATTATAATCTAAAGCAATGGGATCATCATCCCCAATGTTGGAAAAAATTTCAGCAGCTTTATCACAGGCAGTTTCAGCAGTTTTAGCAGTTTCAGGCAGTTTCTCGCGCTTTGCATTAGAAGTGGAAACATTGCTAACACCAATTCTTTTATTATTATTAGTAGGAGGTGCAGCAACATGTGTATCATTAGCATTACTAGTGGTGGTAATAGTCCAAACTTTAGCTACATTCTTCTCTTTAGCTAGTTTTTCATTTTCTTCTCTATCCCACCTAGCACGCAGTTCAGCCATTAATCTTATATTCTCATTAATTCTAACTTGAATGGCATTTGCTGTAGTAACAATTTTATTATGATGATTCTCATTAGGCAAAACTGTTGATTTCAAAAGATCAACATCAGCAGCAAGACTATCGACTTTAGAAGCAAGTATATCAATTTTCCCAAGCTTTTCTTCAACAGATTTGTTAAAAGCAGTTTGCGTACTAATAAATTCTTTAAGCATGGCTTCAAGTCCAGGGGTGAACTCCTATTATTGTTGTAAGAATTCCCATAAGAATTACCATAGCCGTTGCCATTATTATAAGGATATGGCCTATAGTTGTTACTAGAATTGTTCCGGTAAGCATTGTTGTTGAAATTATTATTTTTAATGAAGTTTACATCAACTTGTTCTTCTTGTGCAACCAATGAAGCTAATGGAACATTATTAGGATCAATATTAGTCCTATCATTCACAAGCATAGACATAATAGCATCAATCTTATCACTCAAGGAAGAGGTTTCTTCGACATAATTTACCTTCTTACCTTGTGGAGCTCTTTCCGTGTGCCATTCAGAGTAGTTGATCATCATATTATCAAGAAGCTTTGTTGCTTCACCAAGAGTGATGGACATAAAGGTACCTCCAGCAGCTGAATCCAATAAATTCCGCGAAGAAAAATTTAGTCCTGCATAGAAGGTTTGGATGATCATCCAAGTAGTCGACTCCATGGGTTGGGCAATTTTTAACCGAGAGATTTCATTCTTTCCCAAGCTTGAGCAACATGTTCAGTATCTAATTGTTTAAAATTCATTATGCTACTCCTCAAAGATATAATTTTAGCAGGGGGATAATATCTACCAATAAAAGCATCCTTGCATTTAGTCCATGAATCAATACTATTCTTAGGCAGAGATAGCAACCAATCTTTAGCTCTTCCTCTTAATGCGAAAGGGAACAATTTTAATTTTATAATGTCACCATCTACATCTTTATACTTTTGCATTTCACATAATTCAACAAAATTATTAAGATGGGCAGCAGCATCATCAGAACTAACACCAGAAAATTGCTCTCGCATAACAAGATTCAAGAAAGCGAGGTTTAATTTCAAAGAATTCTGCTCGTAGTAGCAGGTGGAGCAATAGGTGTGCATAAGAAATCATTATTATTTGTGGTTGTGAAGTCACACAACTTAGTATTTTCAGGGTTGGCCATTTTAGCAACAAGTAAATAAAACAAACTAGATAAAGTAAATGCAAGTAACTAATTTTTTTGTGTTTTTGATATAGCAAACAAGATAGCAAATAAAGTAAAACTAGCAACTAATTTTTTTGTATTTTGATTTAGTGCAGCAAACAAAGTAGTAAATAAAACTAAGCAAGACAAAAACAAAGTAAAGAGATTGAGAAGTGGAGACTCCCCTTGCAGCGTGTCTTGATCTCCCCGGCAACGGCGCCGTAAATCTAGCTTGATGGCGTGTAACTCACACGTTCGTTGGGAACCCCAAGAGGAAGGTATGATGCGCACAGCAGCAAGTTTTCCCTCGATAAGAAACCAAGGTTTATCGAACCAGGAGGAGCCAAGAAGCACGTTGAAGGTTGATGGCGGCGGGATGTAGTGCGGCGCAACACCGGGGATTCCGGCGCCAACGTGGAACCCGCACAACACAACCAAAGTACTTTGCCCCAACGAAACAGGTGAGGTTGTCAATCTCACCGGCTTGCTGTAACAAAGGATTAACCGTATTGTGTGGAAGATGATTGTTTGCGAGAAAACGAGTAAAACAGTATTGTAGTAGATTGTATTTCGAGTAAAGAGAATTGGACCGGGGTCCACGAGTTCACTAGAGGTGTCTCTCCCATAAGACAAACAGCATGTTGGGTGAACAAATTACAGTTGGGCAATTGACAAATAAAGAGGGCATGACCATGCACATACATATCATGATGAGTATAGTGAGATTTAATTGGGCATTACGACAAAGTACATAGACTGCCATCCAACTGCATCTATGCCTAAAAAGTCCACCTTCAGGTTATCATCCGAACCCCCTCCAGTATTAAGTTGCAAAGCAACAGACAATTGCATTAAGTATGGTGCGTAATGTAATCAACAACTACATCCTTAGACATAGCATCAATGTTTTATCCCTAGTGGCAACAGCACAACACAACCTTAGAACTTTCTCGTCATTGTCCCGAGTGTCAATGCGGGCATGAACCCACTATCGAGCATAAATACTCCCTCTTGGAGTTACAAGCATCTACTTGGCCGGAGCATCTACTAGTAACGGAGAGCATGCAAGATCATAAACAACACATAGATATAACTTTGATAATCAACATAACAAGTATTCTCTATTCATCGGATCCCAACAAACGCAACATATAGGATTACGGATAGATGATCTTGATCATGTTAGGCAGCTCACAAGATCCGACAATGATAGCACAATGGGGAGAAGACAACCATCTAGCTACTGCTATGGACCCATAGTCCGGGGGTAGACTACTCACACATCACACCGGAGGCGACCATGGCGGCGTAGAGTCCTCCGGAGATGATTCCCCTCTCCGGCGGGGTGCCGGAGGCGATCTCCTGGATCCCCCGAGATGGGATCGGCGTTGGCGGCGTCTCCGGAAGGTTTTCCGTATCGTGGCTCTCGGTATCGGGGGTTTCGTCACGGAGGCTTTAAGTAGGCGGAAGGGCAAGTCAGGAGGGGGCACGGGGGCCCCACACCATAGGCCGGCGCGGCCGGGGGGGGGCCGCGCCGCCCTAGGGTTTGGGCACCCTGTGGCCCCACTTCGTTTCGTCTTCGGACTTCTGGAAACTTCGTGGCAAAATAGGCCCCTGGGCGTTGATTTCGTCCAATTCCGAGAATATTTCCTTACTAGGATTTCTGAAACCAAAAACAGCAGAAAACAACAACTGGCACTTCGGCATCTTGTTAATAGGTTAGTTCCAGAAAATGCACGAATATGACATAAAGTGTGCATAAAACATGTAGATAACATCAATAATGTGGCATGGAACATAAGAAATTATCGATACGTCGGAGAGGTATCACACTCCTCCCCACCTTTGCTTTCTCAAGCCATGGCTAACCGAATCCTCGGGTGCCGTCCAACAATCATATACCATGGAGGAGTGTCTATTTGTAAAATTATGAAAGTTAATTAATTTGGGGCTGGGAACCCCATTGCCAACTCTTTTTGCAAAATTATTGGATAAGTGGATGAAGCCACTAGTCCATTGGTGAAAGTTGCCCAACAAGATTGAAAGATAAACACCACATACTTCCTCATGAGCTATAAAACATTGACACAAATAAGAGGTAATAACTTTTGAAGTGTTTAAAGATAGCACTCAAGCAATTTACTTTGGAATGGCAGAGAAATACCATGTAGGTATGGTGGACACAAGTGGCATAGTTTTTGGCTCAAGGTTTTGGATGCATGAGAAGTATTCCCTCTCAATACAAGGCTTAGGCTAGCAAGGTTGTTTGAAGCAAACACAAGTATGAACCGGTACAACAAAACTCACATAAGAACATATTGCAAGCATTATAAGACTCTACACTGTCTTCCTTGTTGCTCAAACCCTTACTAGAAAATATCTAGACCTTAGAGAGACCAATCATGCAAACCAAATTTTAGCAAGCTCTATGTATTTCTTCATTAATAGGTGCAAAGCATATGATGCAAGAGCTTAAACATGATCTATATGAGCACAACAATTGCCAAGTATCAAATTATTCAAGACCATATACCTATTTACCACATGTAGCATTTTCTGTTTCCAACCATATAACAATTAACGAAGCAGTTTCAACCTTCGCCATGAACATTAAAAGCTAAGAACACATGTGTTCATATGAACCAGTGGAGCGTGTCTCTCTCCCACACAAGCATGAATTTATTCAAACAAAACAAAAATAAAAACAAACAGACGCTCCAAGTAAAGTACATAAGATGTGACCGAATAAAAATATAGTTTCAAGAGAAGAAACCTGATAAATTGTTGATGAAGAAGGGGATGCCTTGGGCATCCCCAAGCTTAAACGCTTGAGTCTTCTTGAAATATGCAGGGATGAACCACGGGGGCATCCCCAAGCTTAGAATTTTCACTCTCCTTGATCATATTGTATCATCCTCCTCTCTTGACCCTTGAAAACTTCCTTCACACCAAACTCAAAACAAACTCATTAGAGGGTTAATGCATAATCAAAAATTCACATGTTCAGAGGTGACACAATCATTCTTAACACTTCTGTACATTGCACAAAGCTACTGGAAGTTAATGGAACAAAGAAATCCATCCAACATAGCAAAAGAGGCAGTGCGAAATAAAAGGCAGAATCTGTCAAAATAGAACAGTCCGTAAAGACGAATTTTTTAGAGGCACCAGACTTGCTCACATGAAAATGCTCAAATTGAATGAAAGTTGCGTACATATCTGGGGACCACGCACGTAAATTGGCAGATTTTTCTGAGTTACCTACAGAGAACACTGCCCAAATTCGTGACGAGAGCAAATCTGTCTGCACGCCAGTAATCCAAATCTAGTATCAACCTTGCTATCAAAGACTTTACTTGGCACAACAATGCAATAAAATAAAGATAAGGAGAGGTTGCTACAGTAGTAACAACTTCCAAGACTCAAATATAAAACAAAAATACTGTAGTAAAATAAACACATGGGTTATCTCCCAAGAAGTGCTTTCTTTATAGCCATTAAAATGGGCTCATCAATTTTAATGATGCACTCGCAAGAAATAGTATTTGAAGCAAAAGAGAGCATCAAGAGGCAAATTCAAAACAAATTTAAGCCTAACATGCTTCCTATGAAAAGGAATTTTGTAAATAAACAAATTCATGAGGCATAATGCAATAAGCATAGGAAAACTAGATAAGCTCAACTTCAAGATTTTTAGCATATAGAGAGGTGTTTTAGTTACATGAAAATTTCTACGACCATATTTTCCTCTCTCATAATAATATCCAGTAGCATCATGAGCAAACTCAACAATATAACTATCACATAAAGCATTCTTATCATGAGTCTCATGCATAAAATTATTACTACCCACATAAGCATAATCAATTTTATTAGTTGTAGTGGGAGCAAATTCAACAAAGTAGCTATCATTATTATTCTCATCAAGTGTAGGAGGCATAGTATACTCATAACAAAATTTACTCTCCATAGTAGGTGGCACCAAAAGACCACTATCATTATAGTCATCATAAATAGGAGGCAAAGTATCATCAAAGAAAGTTTTCTCCTCAATGCTTGGGGGACTAAAAATATCATGCTCATCAAAGCCAGCTTCCCCAAGCTTAGAATTTTCCATAGCATTAGCAACAGTGGTGTTCAAAGAATTCATACTAATATTACTACTAGCATGCAAATAAGGTTCCATAGGTTTTTTAATTTTTGCAACACACCATTTATGTCTTAACTCAGGAAATAGATTAAAAAGCTCACAGTTGTTTTCCATTATGCCTAACTAGTGTTTAACAAGAAACAAAAAGATGAAATTGCAGGATCTAAAGGAAATAGCTTCGAGCACTTACAACGGTACCAGAAAATAACTTAGTTACCTGGGACCGGAGTGTGAGTGCCTTTTACCTTTCCTCCCCGGCAACGGCGCCAGAAAATAGCTTGCTGCCCAGGACTGGCACGTGGTTGACGAGGGAGGAAATCTCTGTTGTGTAGCTTTTCGTTCCCCGGCAACGGCGCCAGAAAATAGCTTGATGTCCACTCATGCTTCTTTTCCTGTAGACAGTGTTGGGCCTCCAAGAGCAGAGGTTTGTAGAACAGTAGCAAGTTTTCCCTTAAGTGGATCACCCAAGGTTTATCGAACTCAGGGAGGAAGAGGTCAAAGATATCCCTCTCAAGCAACCCTGCAATCACGATACAAGAAGTCTCTTGTGTCCCCAACACACCCAATACACTTGTTAGATGTATAGGTGCACTAGTTCGGCGAAGAGATAGTGAGATGCAAATGATATGGATGAATATGAGTGGCAATAGCAATCTGAATAAAATATGGAAGCGAGTAAACATGCAACGGAACAGTAAATAAACGGAGATTCGATGTTTGGAAACAAGGCCTAGGGATCCTACTTCCACTAGTGGACACTCTCAACATTGATCACATAATAAAACCACTCTACACTCTCTTGTTGGATGACAAACACCATTAATTGTGTAGGGCTACAAGAGAACCTCAATGTCGGAGTTAACAAGCTCCACAACATTCGATGTTTATATTTAAATAACCTTAGAGTGCATGATAGACCAACGCAATTATACCGAGTACTAACATAGCATGCACACAGTCACCGACAGACTATGAAAGGGGGAATAGATTGCATCAATACCATCATAGTAATAGTTAACTTCATAATCTACAAGAGATCACAATCATAGCATATACCAAGTACTTCATGATGCACACACTGTCACAATTACATCATGGAGGAGGAATAAACTACTTTAATAACATCACTAGAGTAGCACGTAGATGATATTCAACTAGATCACAAAGAGAGAGATGAACCACATAGCTACAGCAGAGCCCTCAGCCCCGGGGGTGAACTACTCCCTCCTCATCATGGACACAGCGATGGCGGTGAAGATGGCGGTGGAGATGGCTTCCGGGGGAAATTCCCCGTCCCGGCGGCGTGCCGGAACAGAGACTCCTGTCCCCCAGATCTTGGCTTCGCGATGGCGGCGGCTCTGGAACTTTTCTCGTACCGTGGCTTATTCCTCTCGATGTTTTAGGTCAGGATGGCTTAAATAGGCGAAGAGGCGGAGTCAGAGGGGGTCTGGGGCCACCACACAGTAGGGCGGCGCGCCTGGATCCTTGGCCATGCCGCCCACACGTGTGGGCCCCTTGTGGCCCTCCTCTGGTCCGTCTCGGGTGTTCTGGAAGCTTCGTGGAATTATAAGATGCTGGGCGTTGATTTCGTCCAATTCCGAGAATATTTCCTTACTAGGATTTCTGAAACCAAAAATAGTAGAAAACAGGAACTGGCACTTCGACATCTCGTTAATAGGTTAGTTCCGGAAAATGCATCAAAACGATATAAAGTGTGAACAAAACATGTAGGTATTGTCATAAAACAAGCAAGGAACATAAGAAATTATCGATACGTTGGAGACGTATCATGGGTCCATAGTCAAGTTCCCATATCTCCTCTATGTATCCATAATATGTGGTGGTCTGCCCATTCTCGTCTTTTGCATCGAAGCGGACACCACTGTTTTGGTTGGTGCTCTTTTTATCTTGGTCGATCGTGTAAAATGTATTCCCATTTATCTCGTACCCTTGGAATGTACATATGTTTGAAGATGGTAACCTGGCCAACAAGTACATCTGCTCTACAACAGTGGTGTCCGCTTCGATGGAAAAGGTGAGATGTCTTTGCAACCAACTGCCGAAGGTATTCATGTGTTCACGTGTAATCCATGAATGGGGCTTGCCCGGGTTTATTTCTCGTAAAACATTCTTATGTTTCTCGATGTACGGAGCCACCAAGCTGGAACTGTATAGAATTGTGTAGTGTGCTTGATTGAAAGAAATCTTGTCCCTGCAAATCGTTGCTTTCCTTCCTAGTGTGCCTTGTCCAGTCAGCCCCCCCTCATACCGAGATTTAGGAACACCAATCGGCTTAAGGTCAGGAATAAAGTCAACACAAAACTCAATGACCTCCTCAGTTCCGTATCCCTTTGAGATACTTCCTTCCGGCCTAGCTCGGTTATGAACATATTTCTATAAAACTCCCATGAACCTCTCGAAGGGGAACATATTGTGTAGAAATACAGGACCGAGAATTCTAATCTCTTCAACTAGGTGAACGAGGAGGTGCGTCATAATATTGAAGAAGGATGGTGGGAACAACAACTCGAAGCTAACAAGACATTCGACCACATCTTCCCGTAATCTCGACAAAGTTTCTGGATCCATTACCTTCTGAGAAATTGTGTTGAGGAATGCACATATCTTCACAATGGTTAGTCGAACATTTTCTGCTAGAAGTCCCCTCAATGCAACTGGAAGCAATTGTGTCATAAGAACGTGGCAGTCATGAGACTTTAGGTTCTGGAATTTTTTCTCCTTCATATTTACTATTCCCTTTATATTCGATGAGAAACCAGACGGAACCTTGATACTGAATAGGGCTTCAAAAAAGATCTCCTTCTCTTGTTTGGTAATAGCGTAGCTGGCAGTCCCTTCAAACTTCCCTAGATGATTGCCGTTTCGTCCTTTATGACGCTCCTGGTCCTCCCGTGCTTCTGTTGTATCTTTTGTCTTCCCATACACACCCAGGAAACCTAGAATGTTCACACAAAGATTCTTGGTCAGGTGCATCACGTCGATTGCAGAGCGGACTTCCAGGACTTTCCAATATTCTAGCTCCCAAAAAATAGATTTCTTCTTCCACATGGTCGTGTATCCGTCAGCGTCTTTCGGAACAGGTCGACTACCTGGACCCTTTCCAAAGATAACATTTAAATCCTTGACCATGTCAAATATATCAGCACCACTACGGGGGACATGCTTCGGAGGGTTGTCTGCCTCGCCATCGAAATGCTTGCCTTTTTTCCTTAAGGGATGCTTGCGCGGAAGGAAACGGCGATTGTACGGGTACACAACTTTTCTACTTTTTCCCAAATATTTACTTTCAGTCTCATCTAAACAGTGTGTGCATGCATTGTATCCTTTGTTCGTCTGTCCTGAAATGTTACTAAGAGCAGGCCAATCATTGATGGTTACGAATAGCAACGCTCGTAGGTCAAATTCTTGCTCGGTGTGCTCATCCCACACACGTACACCTGGTTTGGCCCACAACTCCAAAAGTTCATCAACTAATGGCCTTAGGTACACATCAATGTCGTTGCCGGGTTGCTTTGGGCCTTGGATAAGCACTGGCATCATAATGAACTTCCGCTTCATGCACAACCAAGGAGGAAGGTTGCAGATACATAAAGTCACGGGCCAGGTGCTGTCACTGCAGCTCTGCTCCCCAAAAGGATTCATGCCATCTGTACTTAGACAAACCATAAGTTCCTTGCCTCACCTGCAAAATCCGGGAACTCTCTCCCGATGTTCCTCCACCGCCGACCATCAGCGGGGTGCCTCAACATCGCGTCTTCCTTACGTTCTTCCATGTGCCATCGCAACAACTTGGCATGCTCTTTGTTTATGAACAAACGTTTCAACCGTGGTATTATTGGAGCATACCACATCACCTTCGCAGGAACCCTCTTCCTGGGTGGCTCGCCCTCAACATCACTAGGGTCATCTTTTCTGATCTTATACCGCAATGCGCCGCATCTCGGACGTTTATTCAAATTCTCGTACTTCTCACCGCGGTAGAGGATACAGTCATTAATGCATGCATGTATCTTCTGCACATCTAATCCTAGAGGGCAGACAAGCTTCTTTGCTTCATATGTACTGACGGGCAATTCGTTATTTCTTGGAAACAGCTTCTTTAATATTATCATCAATTTCTCAAATCCCGAGTCAGTCACACCGACCTCTGCCTTCCATTTTAGCAATTCCAATATGCATGTGTGTATCATCATAAAACAAGCATAGAACATAAGAAATTATCGATACGTTGGAGACGTATCACATACTTAATGCAATTGTCTGTTGTTTGCAACTTAATAATGGAAGGGGTGCGGATGCTAACCCGAAGGTGAACTTTTTAGGCATAGATGCATGCTGGATAGCGGTCTATGTACTTTGTCGTAATGCCCAATTGAATTTCACACTACTCATCATAATATGTATGTGCATTGTCATGCCATCTTTATTTGTCAATTGCCCAACTGTAATTTGTTCACCCAACATGCTATTTCTTATTGGAGAGACACCACTAGTGAACTGTGGACCCCGGTCCATTCTTTACATCGAATACAATCTACTGCAAACATTATTCTTACTGTTCTTCGCAAACATCATCATCCACACTATACATCTAATCCTTTGTTACAGCAAGCCGGTGAGATTGACAACCTCACTGTTACGTTGGGGCAAAGTATTTTGGTTGTGTTGTGCAGGTTCCACATTGGCGCCGGAATCCCTGGTGTTGCGCCGCACTACACTCCGCCACCATCAACCTTCAACGTGCTTCTTGGCTCCTACTGGTTCGATAAACCTTGGTTTCTTACTGAGGGAAAACTTGCTGCTGTACGCATCACACCTTCCTCTTGGGGTTCCCAAAGGACGCATGTTGTACGCGTATCAAGCTCTTTTTCTGGCGCCGTTGCCGGGGAGATCAAGACACGCTGCAAGGGGAGTCTCCACTTCCAATCTCTTTACTTTGTTTTTGTCTTGCTATATTTTATTTACCACTTTGTTTGCTGCACTATATCAAAATACAAAAAAAAATTAGTTACTTGCTTTACTTTATTTACTATCTTGTTTGCGTTCTCAATATTAAAAACACAAAAAAATTAGCTACTTGCATTTATTTTATCTAGTTTGCTATTGCTAAAATGAGTAATCCTGAAGTTGAAGTTCGTTCGTTTAAGCAACAAGGGGGAGAATGTTTAAAAGATGCTTGGTATAGAATTAGTGATGCTCATAATAGGTGCACTAAGAAACACTCCACGACTATCCTACTCAGGAATTTTTATGTTGGTATCTCTAGCTGGAATAGGTATGTTCTTGATTGTCTTGCGGGAGGTAATTTCCTAGGCACTCCTGCTTTAGAATCTAGTTGCATAATTGAGAGTCTATTTGGAATACCACCTGTTAATGAAGTTAAAATTGAAATCTCTCTTGAAGATGTCATGAAAAAGTTGGAGACCATAGAGCAAAATATTCCAAGTATTGAGACTAAATTGGGAATATTACTTAATAGCACTGATAAACTTGACAAATCTCTAGGTGGAATTAAGGAGAGAATTGCCATCTTAGAAGCTTGTGCTATTCATGATAATCAAACCCAAAGGATTAGTGAACTTGAAGAAGCTATGGGAACCTTGGGTTCAACTTTTTCTTGTCTTAAATTTAAGGAGAAAGCTTATGTGGGTAAGGAGCAAAGGTTCATGTATGTCTCTAAAGTGCCTAAGCCAAAAAAATATTATAGGCCTAAAATTGACAAAGCCCATGGTAATGATGTTGATGCTTCATCTCTCGATAATACTTGATACACACTTTCTGCGTCTAGCTGAAAGGCGTTAAAGAAAAGCGCTTATGGGAGACAACCCATGATTTTACTACAGTACTTTTATTTTATATTTGAGTCTTGGAAGTTGTTACTACTGTAGCAACCTCTTCTTATCTTTATTTTATTGCATTGTTGTGCCAAGTAAAGTCTTTGATAGTAAGGTTCATACTAGATTTGGATTACTTTGCAGAAACAGATTTCTTGCTGTCACGAATTTGAGTATTATTCTCTGTAGGTACCTCAGAAAAATCTGCCAATTTACGTGAGTAATACTCAGATATGTACGCAACTTTCATTCAATTTGAGCATTTTCATTTGAGCAAGTCTGGTGCACCTAAAAAATTCGTCTTTACGGACTGTTCTGTTTTGACAGATTCTGCCTTTTATTTCGCATTGCCTGTTTTGCTATGTTTGATGGATTTCTTTATTCCATTAACTTTCAGTAGCTTTGTGCAATGTCCAGAAGTATTAAGAATGATTATGTCACCTCTGAACATGTGAATTTTGATTATGCACTAACCCTCTAATGAGTTGTTTCGAGTTTGGTGTGGAGGAAGTTTTCAAGGGTCAAGAGAGGAGGATGATACAATATGATCAAGGAGAGTGAAAGCTCTAAGCTTGGGGATGCCCCCGTGGTTCATCCCTGCATATTTCAAGAAGACTCAAGCATCTGATCTTGGGGATGCCCAAGGCATCCCCTTCTTCATTGACAACATTATCAGGTTCCTCTAGTGAAACTATATTTTTATTCCATCACATCTTATGTGCTTTACTTGGAGCGTCTGTTTGCTTTTGTTTTTGTTTTTGTTTGAATAAAATGGATCCTAGCATTCATTGTGTGGGAGAGAGACACGCTCCGTTGTTGCATATGAACACATATGTTCTTAGCTTTATTCTTAATGTTCATGGCGAATGTTGAAACTGCTTCGTTAATTGTTATATGGTTGGAAACGGGAAATGCTACATGTGGTAATTGGTATAATGTCTTGAATAATTTGGTACTTGGCAATTGTTGTGCTCATGTTTAAGCTCTTGCATCATATACTTTGCACCTATTAGTGAAGAAATACATAGAGCTTGCTAAAATTTGGTTTGCATGATTGGTCTCTCTAAGGTCTAGATATTTTCTAGTAAGGGTTTGAACAACAAGGAAGACAGTGTAGAGTCTTATAATGCTTGCAATATGTTCTTATGTGAGTTTTGTTGTACTAGTTCATACTTGTGTTTGCTTCGAACAACCTTGCTAGCCTAAGCCTTGTACTGAGAGGGATTACTTCTCGTGCATCCAAAATCCTTGAGCCAGAAACTATGCCATTTGTGTCCACCATACCTACCCACTACATGGTATTTCTCTGCCATTCCAAAGTAAATTGCTTGAGTGCTACCTTTAAAATTCCATTCTTTGTCTTTGCAATATATAGCTCATGGAAAAAATAGCTTAAAAACTATTGTGGTATTGAATATGTACTTATCTTATTTCCTAATAAGTTGCTTGTTGAGCGATAACCATGATCCTAGGGACGCCATCAACTACCCTTTGTTGAATATCATGTGAGTTGCTATGCATGTTCGTCTTGTCTGAAGTAAGGGTGATTTATCATGATCAAATGGTTTGAGTACGCATATTGTTAGAGAAGAACATTGGGCCGCTAACTAAAACCATGGTCCATGGTGGAAGTTTCAGTTTGGACAATAATCCTCAATCTCTTATGAGAATATTATCTGTTGTTGAATGCTTATGCATTAAAGAGGAGTGCCTCTATCTTAGTGTCAACATGGTGTCTGATTCTAGTATGTTTATTGCAAATCCGTGTGTTGTCATCAAACACCAAAAAGGGGGAGATTGAAAGAACATCTCTTCATAATTATGTTTTGTATGTTTGATGACAACATATGTGATGATCTAATGTGGCTTAGTGTGCAGTTTTGATCTACTTTATGGCTTGGAGAAAGAAGTATGAAAAGAGAAGAATGTGTTGATGAAAAGGAAGAAGAGGGAAGGAGTTCAGAAATTTCCGGCCCTAAAATTTTGGCTAAGGACCTGGCGTCCAGACGCCCTGGATATCCCCCGGAAATTTGACCGGACATTTCTATCGAAGGGGCAGAAATTCCGGGGGGGGGGGAATTCCGGCCCCAACTTACACCGGAATTTCCGGCCCCAATGTTCAGCAACGACTACAATTGGTGGGGTATAAATACCCCCTTCTTCTTCCAGCTCAAGTTGCTCATCTTTCCCCAAGTTCATCCACCATTAGAGCCACCTCAAGAATCACAAGATCTCCTCCTCCAACCATCCAAAGCTCTTGATCATTGGAGAATCGAAGGAGAAGACCCCGATCTACATCTTCACCGAAGCGATTTACATTTTCCCCTCATTTGATTGAGGGACCCTTTGCTAGTGTTCCTTTTTGGAAACCCTAGTTGCTTGTGGTTGATTTGTTCTTGTTATTGTTGTTGTATTGTTACATATATTGGGAGCCTCCAATTCGGTTGTGGATGTGTGCCCCAAGAACCTTGTAAAGGCCCGATTTCCGCCTCGAGGAAATCCCTTAGTGGAAGTGGGCTAGGCCTTTGTGGTGTTGCTCACAGGAGACATGAGTGAGACCTTTGTGGCGTTGGTCTGGCCTTCGTGGCGACCACACTCCTCCAAACGTAGATGTACTTCCCTTCAAAAGGAAGGACCTACGGGAATCATCTATGTGTCTCCGCGTGCTCCACTCTCGGTTACCTCTATCCTTATTAGCTCTATTATATCTTCCCTAGCTATATAAAGGAGTTTTTTTATCTTGTCATATAGGTAAATTCACATAGTTGCATATCTAGAGAATTTACCTTTGTGTCAAGCCTTAATTGAAAAAGAACTAAAATTGGGTAGCACCTAATCACCCCCCCTCTAGGTGCGGCATGCGATCCTTTCAACCTCAACAACATTGCCTCTTTGATGTGTCTGTTATCCTCACTGTCTTAGCAAAAACTATTTGGGGTATAATGAAAACATGATCATTATGTCATTACTCTCCATTTTCATCAATACCTCTCTAAGTCTTTTCTAAAAACCACACCAAATCATCCATTATGACAACCAACATCAGCACAATCATCTATGATCCATTCTCACATGAAGGTACTTGGAAAATTTTAAAGATCTTCCCAACTCAAAATTTAGAGCATCAGTCAATTAACACCTACTTACATCTCTCTCACTCTAACTATTTGTGATCAGGGCCAAAACCTCACCCTAACCAATCCCTAGCCGACCAGCGCTATAGCAGTGCTCCTCTTTGGTTGTTTTGTGCTTGGAAGAAGTAGGAAGTGGTGGGTGTCAAATTTTGGCATAAGACTTGGAAATCTTGCCACACATCTCCTCTCGATCCCTAGCCACTAACCGAAGGAATATCAATATCCCACACACCCTATGAGGCTATGACCACCTCTAGAAACCCTAGAAGCTAGCCATGCATCCATCTCTCTCCTTTTTGAAGAGGTGTAAATGCGGTTTTTGAGGCCGACAAGTTATAGGGTTCATGACTATCTAGGTTCCAGTGTGTCGTATTGGAATGGCTCGCAACTCGCAAGGTGATAGTAATTTATTGCTAAGATATATATACCTTTCGTAAGTCCTTAGATACTTGGCTGAGATACACGTAAACAAATATGGTGTATAAATAAATACTTGCCACAAATCATACATAAATTGCACATCCAAGAGCACTCCAGCTATAACTTCACCTCTAGTATCTCCATCCCAAAGCTTAAGGCTTATATTATTTTTAGAAAGTCAAACTATATCAAGTTTGATTTAGCTTTTACCAAAAATCATTAACAAGCAAAATACAAAATTAATATTATTAAATAGATAATAAAATATATTTTGATATGGTATCAATATTATATTTGTTAATAAATTGTTCTAAAATTTTAATCAAACTTTACTTAGTTTAACTTTTTAAGAAAAATATAAGCCTTAAGTTTTAGGATGGAGGTAGTACATCAGAACTTCCCCAGCAAGTTGGTCCAGAGGATGAACTTAACCCGTAAACAAGCCACCTGCCATTATTACTTATTTAATTTTAACATAAATTCATTGTTAAATAACTAGTACTATATGCTACCAAAACAATTGAAATTGAGTAACAGAACAATTTCTGATTTTTCATTCTGAGTCTTATAGAAGACAAATGGCCCCGGATGACCGCCATGTTGATATAACCATAGTTTTAAAAACCAGACCGGACCGGCGGTTCAACTGGGGCCTTTGCTGGGTTTTTTAGCGCACAGGACCGGCAGCGCTGGTGGGCCGGAATAAACCAGTTAAACTGCGGTCCAACCGCCGGTTTCACGTAATAAACCAGCATCCGGTCTGACCGGTTCAGTTGTCTCAATGTCCTTAAAAATATAATTGCAACCACAGGGGGTTTGATCCCTACACCTGACATGCATGAGACATGGTCCTAACCAATTAAGCTGCCCCAGTTTGCTGAACAAAACAGAGACACGTTCCTTTTGTACTATTACTACAAGGTATCAATGAAAATTTAACAAATATAAAAGGCTTTTCTGCTTTGCGGCTTTGAAGTGGAGCGTCCCCAAGTTTTCCAAATGCATACTTGACTGTTTCAAGCTGCTGTTTACGGCTCGAAGCCTGTTAGTCTTCAACGATAAGTGTACTATTATGCCAAATTTTAAGTTTAAAATATTTTTACACACATAATTATTAAATTAATGTAGCATTTATAAGTTAAAATATATTACTTTATATCTTAAAAAACCAGACAATGAACCAGGGAACCAGCAGTCTAACCGGTAAAAACCTAAACCGATGGCCTCACTTATTAGATGACCGGTCCGGTTTTTAAAACTATTGATAGAACGAGTTAAATATTCCTCTCGCCGTGTACAAACAACAGTATAGACAACCGTGAAATAAAGAAACTAGCAACCAATATTCTGTGTTTCACGTGCACTAGTAGTAGATCGATCAAGTTCTGAAACTAGCTTCCAAAGGAGAAGTCGATCAGCCGGCTACGGACGTGTAGCAGCGAATCAATCATCCCAGCTTTTGGTAGCTTGATACAGGTAATCAACCAAGCAAGTTTATTTCTTGCAAACGTCAGAGGCACTGAAGGAATCGGGACCTGGCTAAATGTTACTACTATTTTTGGCTTCCTCTCGTGAAATGCACGGCACCAACAGCTATATGCTAATAACCAACCCAAAATCCACAGCCCATAAGAACATCCAGCATATTGTACAGTTTCACAATAGAAGTAACGGCTAACCAGCCATTGCAAGCGGCAAGCAATACTACAAAGATGAGATGTAGTTGGGCTGGCAGGTTTACAAAATCTACCGAACAACTATAGTTGACCTTTGATAGATTACGAATTATGTGATTGGTTACATGTTTTACTGTAAGAATATATATATATAGGGTTTATCTGAATGTCTAACCAAATGCTAGCAAACACATTAAACTGCACAATTCTTACTAGGATTGAACAATACCGAGTAAATTCTTGGTAGGATAAATACAGATTTCATATGTCCTTAAATACGTTACAGGGATACACACAAACACACCATAAATAGATACTTGAACATCTGAGAGAGCATTCCAGCAGTAGCTTCACCACCTCTACATGAGAACTTTTCCAACAAGCTGGTCTAGAGGATGAACTTGACCACCAAGAAACCAAGATGGCTTGGACACGGGCCACCTGCCATCCAATAATTTTTTTAATAAAAGTTCATTGCTCATATATGCTACCAAAAATAAATTAGCATCAGGAAACAGAACAATTACTGGTTTCTTTTTCTCTTCAGAGTCTTAGGAGACAAATCCATGTTCACAGGACGACTGACCAAAGTAGAACTGTCCAAACATATTTTCGATGTAAGTTGGTGCCAAACACCTAAACCAAACATGTGTCAACAATAAGCTTGGAAGTAAAAAAAATACCTTTCTAACAGATTGAACCCTTCGCGCACAACGGTTAGAATCTCCTTCCATGGCAGAAAAGGAGTTGTTAAACTATCATCGTAAAAGTTCATGCCAATGAAACTACCATCCAAACCAATAAGGGGGCCTCCAATCCCAACCTAACACCACCAAAAGCACAGAAGGTTAGAAGAACTTTGCCAACAGTTCAGTAGATGTATTAATAGATTCATCATACTACTCAAATGGATTAACTATCTACACCCGTACCATGTAAAAAAAATTGACCAGAAAATTCACCACTGTACCTTCTTGATTTGACATGTGGACAGACAAAGGTCTTGGCAATCAGGCTTTTTAGCAAGACCCGTAGAACGCTTTCTTTTACGCTCAATAACAGCCTTGTAGTTACCCTTCAATTCACCCATTGATGCCATCAATAATCCATGACATTTTTTAGTCCCACGCCCAATAGCTACTACCGGACGCCCTATAGTTGCACGCCCTACCGACTTAGTATTTCTAGACTTCCTGACATGGAAGATATCTTGCGGACATGTAGCAGCGGTGAGATCACTTTCTAGACGGACAAGGGCAATGTTGTAATTTTCGTGATACAGTTCCAGTTTCCCCTGCGCAACATGGTTTCTCGGGAGGAACACCTCAATCTGCAACAAACATAGTGATCTAAATTACAAGACCAAGAAAACTAATTAACCGTCACCTAAATTACAAGACCAAGAAAACTGAATTGGGTTACTAACTAACCTTCAACTTCTCGTCAATCTCGTTTTCAGAATCACCAGTCCTGACCAAACTGGCGGAAGTAAGAACGAGCGGGCAGTCTTTGCCTGTTATAAACATGCCTGTGCAAGCAAAACACCTCTTGTTCTCTGCACATCAGAACTTCGGTTAGTGAGGATAAAAATACTATCCTGAAGTGTAATGAGTATACAACTGTAAACATCACCCTTAAATGAAGCAATTGAGACAACACTTTGGGAAATTTCCCTAGTGATTCTTTCTCCAAGTTGACGCCAGATAGGATTCGGCCCTTTATCATAAGTGGCAGCATAAGGGTACCCTTCCCAGTAATGAAGCTGACCAAAATACTCTTCAAACGTACCAGTCAATCTCCCATTGACTGGTTATTTAGGACAAAAACACATAAGTTAGTAATGAACAAGTGCACAAGGGATAACTGAGCAATATAAGAGAACCACTTACGCTCAAACAAGAGGGGCGGTGGCAGGGGATAGCCCAAGGATTGAAGAACCTTAGATCTTACCATAAATCCTGATGCAATTAAGGTGTGTCACTCACATAATCAATATGGTGTGCAAAACTAATGGGCAGCAGGTAACATTTAAGATGGAAAGCATGATAATTCACACCTGAAGGGATGACTGTTTTTACACCTTTAGGCAAGGAGTATCCAGGGAAGTGGAAAGTCTTTCTGCAGTTGAACATGTTGAATACAAGTAAGAAAAATAGTTGGGCTGGTCTGCAAACTTTCAAACCAAAAAAAAATAGAACTACATGTGGAACCTGAGAGGAGTGGTCAATACTTGTTGGCAATGGATCGACATGCATAGCAATATCCAAAATATGAAAGAAAAAAAAGCAAGTTGCTGACTTCTTGGACAAGCAGCACGGCATAGTTTCTTAGTCTTTACAAGGTTAGTCTAAGAATAATAAGCTATTGCAGCTTAATTTTCATGATTTTTGTATAGACCGTACTAGTGGCTCATAAATATTAGACTTGCACAGAAGATATACCTGGTTTTCTTTAGAAAACGGTCCAACCAAGTATGAAGTTGCTTCGTGGGTAGCAAGGTGATCTTGTCTTTAACAGATTTAACGATAAGCCCAGCAAATTGTACTCCACCAGGAGCAAAATACAAAACTGGCCCTCCATACCCACTCTAGTACAAGTGTTAGGGATTAGAAAGGAAAAGGTTCCAACATATCATGCAAAAAAGTAAGAAAACAAATCAAAGAGTGTACCTCTGTTATCTCACAACTGACTGTCGAAAGGCCTTTATTCTTGTAAACAGGATGGGAACATATTGCGCCCATCAAAGTACCATCCGTAGCACGGCCAAATGCACATAGATCATTATTGAGTGTGCCTTGGGGCAAATCCACAGGATTACAGGTATCCATGGCGAAAATGTAATGGAGGCTAAAAGACGTGACAATAGCAATACCCTTCTTTTCATCATACACTGGCAAGAAGCCATGTAGAGTTCTACCTTCAGAAGCACGCACTTCAATCTACAGTGAGAAAACCCTCAGTACAACAACACAGAATGGTTGACCCCCAATTAGCTTGAAGATACGCGGAGCAAAAAAAAAATAAACATGAAAACAGTGAGCAGCAGCACCAACCCTCAAATTATCATCTCTGGTCCTATTATCATTAAATTTCTGGGCCAAGCGCGCCGAAGTCACAAATACTGTATGGTGATCTCGTATATTAGCATGCGTGTGGCCTACAGCTATTCCAGAGCATGCATATACCAACACCTTATCTGCACAAGATCATGATTTAAATCATTAACTGCTAAAGAGTGAATAAGATTTTGGAGAAGAATAGATAAGTTTATACATATAGCAGAATAATCACCACTCCACAAAGCAATTGAGACAACACCACGTCTGAAAATTGAATCTGAAATTTTTTCAGTGGCGTCTGGGTCACCAAATGTTTCCGGTTCGTATGCAGCATCCTTCATATTTTCCCTCAGCTCATTCCTGAACCGCTGTTCTATAGCACGTCGCTCCATAATCATTAGTCGTTTCACTGATCAAAAAGAACATGCATGATAAGCGAGGACATTGTGAGTGCTCTAGCAGTTAATTAGAGCGTGCAAGTGTGCAGCAATACGTAGAATAAAATGAAGGAAGAACCAGCAGCAAGAAAGATCAAAATCGATAGAGGACTCACATTGCAAATTCTTTACAAATGATTCCATCGCACTGCTGCTGCTCTCCTCTCTGCCATTCATAAAATATCTCAGAAAATATGTACTACTTAAATAAACAAACTTGACGAAATCCTAGTGCTTTACACATGATGAATCAGAGGGTCTTAAAGGCAAACCTAGAAACTGAAATCCTAGCTTAATTATTGCTGTAATTAGAGAGGGGGGAGGGGGTGACTACGATTGACGGAAAAACAATACGCAATGGACGGCTGGAGACAGAACTGAAACATCTCAGTTAGAATCTTCGAGTCCACTCGACTGGACAACCTGCTTCGTGGGGAATTATAAGCACATGAGGAGATGAGATACACTCACATCGCGGAGCTTGTCGCAGCTGACTCCGCCCGCGGGGACGACGAAGCTGAGGATGGAGCAGGTGTAGATCTGGAGGAAACGGACATCATCGCCGGTCTTCGGCGATCGAGGTTGAGCGCACCCCTATTCCGCAGCTAGGGTTTCGAGTGGAGTTTTTTTCTCCTTCTTGAGATTAGATTTTTTTTTTTTTTTTTTTTTTTTTTTTTTATAAGAATTCCAGCAACGCTTTATAACTCAGCGTTTGGAATGATTACAGGAAAAGACATACCCGCTGGTACTACTCCAAGCCACATATGGCGACCATGCGGTAATGATGTGGCATATGGAGCAAGCTCATGAGCCTCGGTATTGGAAGCTCTACTCTCATGCCTGAAAGATACTCCTCCTCGCTCCCTCGCCGAGTCCTTTATTTCCTGGAGAATGTGGCTTGAGAGTCCCAGGGACAGGCCTTCCAAACCCTTGATTACTTCCAGGCAATCCGACGCCACCATGATCTCACCCCTACACAGGTCTTCAGCCAAAGCAATAGCTTCACGACACGCCATGGCTTCCAAGCATCCTGGGTCAGTGACACCCTCGAAAACAACCGCCGATGAGCCCATGTACTGCCCATTGAACGATCTACACATCACTCCAACAGCTCCGCGGCATGTTGTCTTGGCCACAGCCGCGTCGGCGTTGAGTTTGCACTCGCCAGCCGGCGGTGGACACCATTTTGGGGCTGTCGCTTTGCTGTCGCCCTGCTTCCTCCCTTTCTTCGGCATACTCACGTCCAGGTCCTGGATGAAAGACTCAATGAAATGATGAGTGGACAAAGGACTCTGGAGCAGGTCCTCATGTATCATCTTCCGTCTCGCATGCCATAGCGCCCAAAGCGTGATCACCATGCGCGTGAACTCCTCAAGTTTCATCGTCTCCATCATCCCAAAAAGCCACTGACGAGCAGACTGCTCCATCGTCATACTCATATGCTCCACTATGGCCGGGTCCGAGAGCGCCCAGACACATCGCGACGTTGTACACTCAATCAGCGGATGGCGCCACGAGTCTAGCTGCCCGCAAACCGAGCACGCATGTGATGGAGCCATCTTGCGATGGTGACGCACGTCTCCTGTAGGTAGAGAGCAGTGCGCCAGCCTCCACGAGAAAACCTTAATTTTGGCTAGCACCTTGTACTTCCACAGTTTCGTCCAGAGTTTGCCTTCTGCCAAACCATTTGATGCCCCCGCTCGGCCCTCTAGCCAGTCTCCTCTAGTTTTCTTGACATTGGCCAATAGTCTGTACACCGAGCGAACCGTAAAAATCCCGTTCTTCTCGAAATGCCAGGCCCAAAAATCCTGCTGAACCCGGGTACAGAGCGGAATCCCTCTAATCACCTCTACGTCCATTGGTAAGAAAAATTCCTCCAATTTTGGCACATTCCAAGAAGCACTTGTACTATCAATATAAGAGCTCACTCTTCTTGGGGCATCCGCCCGTACCTGAGCTATCGGAGATAGTCGCTCATCCCGGGGAATCCAATTGTGAAACCATGCATCCGTAGTCTGCCCGTTTCCAATCCGCCTGATTAGCCCCAATTTCAGCGCATCCCTCCCTTCCAACAGTGCTCGCCACACCTGAGACGGATGGGATCCAAGCTCTGCCGAAAGGAGATCTGTTTGAGGGAAATAGATAGCCTGGAGGATCCTAGCACTCAACGAGGTAGGTTCCTTCAGAATTCGCCATGCCTGCCGTGCGAGCAGCGCAAGATTAAACAACTCTATGTCGCGGAAGCCCAAACCTCCGTCAAATTTGGGTTGTGTCATTTTCTCCCATGCTACCCAACAAGTCCTTCGTTTCCCTTCTTTACTGCCCCACCAGAAATTCCTCAACATCTGGTTAATATGCTCGCATAAGCCCCTGGGCAACTTGAAGCAGGACATAGAAAAGGTAGGTACAGCTTGAGCAACCGACTTAATCAAAATTTCTTTGCCGCCCACAGATAGCAGTTGCTCCATCCATCCCAAGACCTTCTTCCAGACCTTGTCCTTTAAGTACTTGAAAGCTCCACTCTTAGATTTGCCCACATTTGATGGCAATCCAAGATATTTCTCATTAAGAGTCTCCCGTTGTACTTCCAACGTATTCTTAATACTCTCCTTGAGTACCGCTGGACATCCCTTGCTAAAAAATATAGGGGACTTGTCCATATTGATTCGTTGTCCCGAGGCAAGACAATACTTTTGTAGCACCTCTTTAACTTTCGATGCACCCTCACTACTCGCCTTGAAGAACAGCAGGCTATCATCGGCAAAGAGAAGGTGGTTCACCGCCGGAGCCGTGGGGGCCACACTGATCCCGTGAAGAACCGATGACTGATCTTGGTTTTTTAAAAGGCACGAAAGGCCCTCTGCTGCCAACAAGAACAAGTAAGGTGATATAGGGTCACCCTGGCGGATTTCCCTAGTTGGTCTAAACTTCTCCAATGGTACTCCATTAAATAGCACCGAGAAGGATACTGTCGCCACTAGCCTCATGACCAAGGCGACCCATCTACTGCTGAATCCAAGTTTCAGCATAATAGCTTCCAAGTAGCTCCACTCAACCCGGTCATATGCCTTTCGCATATCCAATTTCAGCGCACAAAACCGATGATTCTTCGCTTTCGTTCGCTTCATAAAATGGAGACACTCATATGCCGTGATGATGTTGTCTGTTATCAGCCGTCCAGGGACAAAAGCTGATTGCTCCTCAGATATGATTTGTGGCAAAATAGCCTTCAGTCTATTCGCCACCACATTTGAGGCTATTTTATATATAACGTTACACAGGCTTATGGGGCGAAATTGACCCAGCTCCTTTGGATCCTTCACCTTTGGTATTAGCACAATGTATGTTTTATTGATGCACTCCGGACTGTCATCGCCTGTCAGGACTCGCATCACAGCCGATGTCACTTCCTCCCCGCACACATCCCAGTTTCGCTGAAAAAAATGTGCTGGGAAACCATCGGGCCCCGGCGCCTTGGTCGGGTACATCTCAAAAAGGGCCTCCTTAACCTCTTTGGCTTGGAAAGATGCATCCAATGCCCTGTTCATCTCCCGATCGACCCTTGTAGGCACACAATTTAGAACCTCCTCCATAGACGAAACTCCTTCAGAGGTATAAAGCTGCTTGTAAAACCCATTTGCGAGAGCTCCCATCTCCTTCTCATTTGACGTAGGAGTCCCATCGGCCCTTGCCAGCCCTGCTATACGGTTCTTTTTCTTCCTCTGGCTTGCACGCATATGAAAGAATCTTGTGTTCTTATCACCTTCCGCTAGCCACTGAATCCTTGATCTTTGTCTCCACATTATCTCTCCACGCTATAAAACCTCCTCCAGTTTGGCTACTATCTCCTTTTCCTCCATCGATGGCCCAACCCTGCCCGGTTGGCTCCTTAAGATGGCCAAGTCTCTCTGTAGCATACGAATTTGGAGGCGTACGCTTCCAAAAGTCTCCCTGCCCCATGTTGACAGGTTGTGCGACACGCTTTGTAGCTTGCTCTTCAGCTCAGCCACGTTCTGGCTCTTTTCCGAAGCATTCCAAGAACCTGTAAGATGCTCAGGGAAACCTTCGTGCGACTCCCACATAACCTCATACCGGAACAGATTTCCACTCCGTTTCTGAACTTGCCGGGGAGTGCACTCCAGCAGTATAGGTAAGTGGTCAGATGTTGCATAGCTCGGCAGGTGGTGCACCTCCGCCTCAGGGAAGAGTGCGCACCAAGAAGAAGAGGCCAGGGCACGATCAAGCCGTACACGGTAGTAATCTCCGCCTGCCACTTTTTTCTCGAAAGTCCATGGCACTCCCTTAAAACCCAGATCACAAAGACCACAGATATCCACTGTATCTCTGAACCCCAGTATTTGACTCCAGCTACGCTCGCTAACTCCCACATGTTCATCACGGTGTAGGACCTCGTTGAAGTCCCCCATACACAACCATGGGAGGTCAGTCGACGAGCGGATAAATTTCAACATGTCCCAGGTTTTATGCCGCTCATTAACCTGGGCCTCCCCATACACCACAGTAAGCCTCCAGGGGTCTTTTCCCTCTTCAATTACAACCCCATCAAGATGATACTGAGAGTACGGTAAAACTTCAAACTTTATTGAATTGTTCCAAAAAATACCAATACCACCACTCCTCCCGGAGCTACTAACAACAAAACTATTATCAAAACCCAACGATCTTGCTAAACCCTCCACCCTATCCCTTTGCAGTTGAGTCTTGACGACAAAGAGGATAGTAGGAGTATGTCTCTCCGCCAGAAGACGGAGGTCTCTCACTGCCGCCGCCCCACCCAGGCCACGGCAGTTTAACCCCAGGACACTCATTTCGACTGGCGATCCCCCAAACCGGAGGTCGCCTCAGCAGTCACGCTCTTCTTTGGTGTTGAGTGCTTCCTGGATCTCTTCTACTCCCTTGATGATGGTGGAGGAGGAGGTGTCCCCGCCCTAGGCTGATACTCCTTTTCACTAGCCCTATCAAGGTCCAGCTTACCCTGCGCTTCAGGTTGTTCCGTGATAATCACCCCTGGCTCCTTCCACTGCAACAAAAGTGGTGCAGGCACCTCCTTCTCCTTGCCTCCTCCTTTAACCGGACTGCCTTCTGTTAGAAGAGCCTCCGTTGACGTCCTCTTGCGGGTCTCTGAAGAGCCAGAGCCTCCACGTCCTCTCCCTCCCTCGCGTCCACCCATCCTTCCTCCACCCCGGCCTTCTCGACCACGACCTCTACCACCAGCATTTTCTTCATTCATGTCCTTTTTCTCCCGCCACGCGCGTTGTCCAGCTGTTCCATACAGTTGCGACCTATTCCATGGCGTATCAGCCAGCAGCCACTTCCCATAGCCCTCTTTTCCCGAGTCATGAACACCCGAGCCACACTCCTCTTTTTCGTGTCCCAGAAGTCCACATATAGCGCAGAAACGTGGGATCTTCTCATATTTCACCCGCATAACTACACGTGCATCTCCTTCCGGTTTAAAGGACACAAAGCGCGTCAAGCTTCTACGCACATCTAGCCATACACGAACTCTCACAAAATCACCCTGTTCACCGCCAGAAATATTCATGTCGACAGCGATAACTTCCCCAATGTTCACAACCAGACTTGTGATCATTTGCTTCTTGCGGTACATCTCTGGTACATCATGTATCTGCACCCACGCATGTATCCTATTCAGCTCCACTGCTGTAGCCCTACAGCTGCCATCGTATTTCTCAACAAGCAGTCCATGGTCCCGAAGATCCATGGACCTTGCTCAGTGATCTTCCTCCAATCTCCCAGGCAATTGGCCTGAACCATGAATTTATTCTCCTCTAGACTGCGGAAGGTTACCTCCTGGGCTGGTGCCCATGCGAAACTCAGCGTCTTCTTCAACGATTGAGCGCTGAAAGGCTTTGAAGTGTGGAGGCGCATCACCGCCATCCACCGTGTGCCCTCCTTCAGCGAGTCCACCTCGCTCTTCTTCACGAAGACCCCTTCAATATCCTCTTCCTTAAGGTTGAGGCTCTTCAACAGTTCTTCGATCGATCCTCAGTTCCCCTTCTGGCTCGTGCTTCCGTCCGCCGCCATACCTGATCCAGCCTCAAAACCCTAGGTTGATGGAAACTACCAAGGCCGGGCAGTTGAACTCGTCAACCCCTTGATCAGCCCGAGTAGAAACCGTCGCCCACGGGAAGAGACTCGCTCGGATCCGGGATCAGCCACTGCCTCGACGTCGATCGCCGCCGATCGCCAGAGCAGTATCAAAACCCTAGTTTCCTAGGTAACGAATTCCGCCCTTCTTGAGATTAGATGAGATGAGGCGTTATTTATAAGCGCGCAATCTATTGTTCTAGTTGGCTTACCCTCCCTTCGGGCGCTTGGGGCATACCAAATACAATGGCGCACGTCCTGCCCATTGGACGGCCCATTTACGTAGTGGATGGTTTCCTTGGTTCGACGAACTAAGGGCCAACCACGCGACCCAAACGGACGCGCTGGGCCGTCCGTTTTAGACTGTTTGGGTGGCCGAGCGGACACGCGGACAGCGGCCCGTGTCCGTGTGTCCGTTTGGGTGCGCGCTGCGCCTAACGCGCGGACGCAGCGCATATGTAATAAAATAAAACAAAAATCAAAATAAAAAGAAAAACAACAAAACATAAATTTAAACTAGTTGGTCATTAAACTTAGCCCTATTTTGGGCAAATTTTACACAAAAGAAAGCCCTATATGGGCTTTAAACTAAAAAAAAGCAAACCCTAGCCAGGGTTTGCGAGCACGCGGTGGCCGCCGGCAGTACTACCCCTAGTAGTACTCGTCGTCGGCGGCGTCGATGACGACGACGCCCCCCCGGCGGCGAAGCGTTGTTCCGGCTAGAAACGATGGAGGGCGGCGGGGACTCCGGCCAGGGCGACCACTGCGCCCTTTCCCAGGCGGAGTGCAGGTTCGGCGGGCTCGCCGGCCTGCGCAGTCATGCCCTCCGCGCGGACTCCTTGCGGAGCTGCTCCTCCTCCTCCGCCCGGAGCGCGACACGGCGCTCCTCCTCCGCCAGGAGCGCGGCACGGCGCTCCTCCTCCTCACGGAGCGCCGCCAGGCGCGTGTCCTCCTCCTGCCGGCGCACCATCTCCAGGAAGGCCCACGCCTCCGCCTGGGCGTTCTCCTGGGCCTTCTCCTGGGCCTTCCTGGCCTTCTCCGCTAGGGCGGAGACGCGCAGCGTCTCCCCGAGGTGCGGCCATTTGGCCAGCTCGTCGAGGTCGCACTGCTCGCGGGACGCCGCGAGCGCCGCCTGCAGCTCCGGGTCGTCTTCGTCCTCCTGCTGCTGGGGCAGCGGCAGGGGCTGCTGCTAGGGCGGCTCGTCGATGTACAGGGCACCGAGGTGGCGGCCTGCCCGCCTTCCAGGTGTGCGCGGCTGCCCCCGAGGCCGCGCCGTCGCCGACGTCTCCCAGTTGGGCTTGCGTCGCCGTACGCGGGGTCCTCCTGGAGGTCCACCGGCAGCTGCGCGCGGCGCCTCCGGATCTCCGCGACGCGGGCGCGGCCGGACCCCGGGATGGGCGGCACCGGAACACGATCTGGGCTCAGGTGCCAGCCGTGGGGTAGGTGCACGTCTCCCCACGGCATTGGGACGCCGGCGTCCCAGAACATCTGCGCCACCGCTACGGTGACGTAGATCCGGTCGCGTCTGGGCGTCGCCGGCGGCCCCATTGCGAACGCCGGCGGCGCGACTGGCCGACTGCCGCCGGCCTCGTGGTCGTTGGCGGACAGCGCGAACTCACGCTTCGGGTCCATGGTGGCGCGGAAGCTTCGAGCTCGCGCGTGCGGCCGGAGTGGATAGTGGGGACTGGTGGATAGGGACAGTCCCCCTCCCCAGTCCACATTTAATAGGACTGGGGCACCGACATGTGGGCCAGCCACGCGGACCAGGCGGACACGCGAGGACGCCGCGTGCCATCCGCGGCCACGCAAACCCGGCCCAGATTTGGGCCGGGTTTGCGTCGTTCCGGACGCCGCGGCCATCCGCTTTTGCGGTGCGTCCCCGCGTTGGGCCGCATTTTTGTCCGGCTCGACCCATCCGGACGCGCGGGCGCGGGATGGGTCGCCCCGTTGGAGATGCTCTAACTGCGCGCGTTGTTCACATTACTGGTACCAGGCTGGACGACATTCGGTATATAAACAAGTGTAAACCTCTGTAAACTTCCGGTATGGGACTAAACAACTGAACCGGGATCCGGGATGCACGCGCCGGACATTAACTACTCTACTATCACCGACTGCTAAGAGCAATTCCAACAGTGTAGCCAACTGCTGGCTATAAGACAAGTGTCATGTCATCTATAGCTAACTTAGAGCCAACATATATACAATAGTGAGCTATAGAAATGTAGTACTTTATCAATGTATGGCACACCATTCACTCTCACAAAGTGCCTAGGAGCACGTGCTAGAGCTGACTCTTGCATAAGAGCCCACTTTCCTTCTCTCTCCCTCTCTCTCCTCCAACTAAGCAATAATATAGTATTTTAATCCTTATAGCCAGCTGACTAGGACTTATTATACTTCCTCTAAAGCCATGTACATCTTGATAGACTCCTATCGTCTATCATATATGTCCATTGTCACATATAGATAGTGCTACAGACGCACGGTATAGTGGATGGTTTGTTTAACTGTCTGCACGAACTTTAGATTTACAAAGGCAGTTAAGATTCCATTGGCTCGGGAAGAAGGAAACGTGAGCACGATTTCTTTTGGGGCCACCAGTAACGACACCCTGTCTATACAACGGGACAGCAGGCGTTGCTAGCCAGAGATTTTCGTGCGAATCAGTCGTAGATTTATGGACGACCTCTTTCTCTTTCCTTGTTCTCCAGCCTCCAGCTCGTCAAGTTTCCTGCCTGGTATGCCTTAGGACAGCTGACTCGATGCTATTGTGCATACCCTAAGCACTGCTACTGTGTACATGCCAAACTCCACATTCCCGTATGTCCAAGGGAAATAAAATAAACACAAGAGCTAAATACACCACCACTAGTCTCAATAGATGTATCTTAGGTGCAGTTTAGTTTCAATTCTATCTATACCTAATAATAAAGAAAATAAGGCTTCTTGTTTGTCCGTTTTTTCCTACCCCGATACTTCAGTTTAAATTACATCAAATGCCACCGCTTAAGTGTACCGGTTCGCTTCTTTTTATTAGGGCATGTACATTAGTTCAGCCGCCCCTGTCTGTAGCAACGCTCCACGTCACATGTAGACGGCAGTAAAAACACCCTCTACAATAAACTGTCTATTTACTGTCTGTAGTACCGCATAATCAGCAAATGATGAGTACTACTACAACTGTAAATTAAATCTTGCTCAATGATGTCTACGCACACTCCTTTTCCTGTAGACAGTGTTGGGCCTCCAAGAGCGAGAGGTTTGTAGAACAGCAGCAAGTTTTCCCTTAAGTGGATCACCCAAGGTTTATCGAACTCAGGGAGGAAGAGGTCAAAGATATCCCTCTCAAGCAACCCTGCAATCACGATACAAGAAGTCTCTTGTGTCCCCAACACACCCAATACACTTGTCAGATGTATAGGTGCACTAGTTCGGCGAAGAGATAGTGAAATACAAGTGGTATGAATGAATATGAGCAGTAGTAACGGCGCCAGATAATACTTGCTGGCGTGCAGTTGACGTGGGAGATATTGCAGGAAGTAGAGATGCAGCGAAACATTAAACAAGCAGTGATTGCAGTATTTGGAAACAAGGCCTAGGGATCATATTTTCACTAGTGGACACTCTCAACATTGATCACATAATAAAACCACTCTACACTCTCTTGTTGGATGATGAACACCATTAATTGTGTAGGGCTACAAGAGCACCTCAATGCCGGAGTTAACAAGCTCCACAACATTCGATATTCATATTTAAATAACCTTAAAGTGCATGATAGATCAACACAATTATACCGAGTACTAACATAGCATGCACACTGTCACCATCATACTATGAAAGGAGGAATAGATCACATCAATACCATCATAGTAATAGTTAACTTCATAATCTACAAGAGATCACAATCATAAACTACGCCAAGTACTACATGATGCACACACTGTCACCATTACATCATGGAGGAGGAATAGAGTACTTTAATGTGGTGACCCTGCATACCACTGCATATTGTAGTATGCCAGTCGTTGATATAACATTCACGAAGTACCATTCCGCAAATATTACATCCCTCAGAGTAGTACAACAGAACATAGCAGGTCCATAACTCATTCATTTATTATTACAAGCATAATATACATATCGTCTCAGAGATCCTCTTGGGTCCTAAGAGGGATACTCCTGGGTTCGAGGCGAACCCATCTTAACTTACAACATAGAAGTTTCACTAGGTTATACATTTATTCCCTCGAGCAGTTAAGTACTAAGAGTTCGTACTGCTCGGATACTTGTACTACTAGATAGGTCTACACGTGCTCTCCTCCGGAACCCTCCCCGGCTCCGTAAACTATGATGTAGTCTACACCTTCGACACCTCCAGAGAGGTCTGGTTCTTCATAGCCGATGATCTCGGCTCCTTCAGGGTTGTCGTTGTCCTCCTCCAGACGGTTCAGACAATCTAAGCAGGGGATTTAAGAGTGGGATGAGTACGAGCGTACTCAACAAGTTCATTATAGAAAAGAGGTGTTTGATGCACTAGCTACGATATTAGACCAGAAAGTCTAATACCAATGCAGGTTTTGATAAACATTTCTTCAAGAGGTTGCTTTTATTTCAAAGAACTATGTTCGTCAGCCTTCACCGATTTACTAGAACTTCATGGAGCTCCTTTCCGGCCGCGTTCGCAGTTCCATATCCCGGAACAGGGAGTGACAGGTCACGGTTCTTTACACTCTGCAGAGGTGTGTTGCTTTACCCATAAGAGATCTTATCCTTGGCGCCAACCGGGCAGCTTTCCCGTCCACACTTCCTTTGGTGTGAGGCCCGGTATAAGGTCATAGCCAATCATATTCCTCCGCTACCTCGCACACCCACCCTTTGTTGCATGCCCCGACCCTGGGTCCTCGTCGGTCCACTTACACCACTTAAGGACGGACCCCGACCACGACGACAGTCTGGGACTCGTTAACCAAACTCCTTCACCGGTAGCTGCAACCCATCATAGACCACATTACCGTGGGGAATTAGAAGGGGATCCCCACCCACCAATTGTTCCGCAAGCAGCAACCGCTACGGCAAGCAATAGCTATACCGTGGGGAATTAGAAGGGGCTCCCCACCCACCAATTGCTCCGCAAAATACAACCGCTACGGTAAGCGCATCCGTTGATGTACAAGAGGTGGAAATACGATTGACTATTCCGTCCCACTCCAGATCTTATGGTTAACACGGGTATTACGGCAAAAGAATCACTAGCGATATTTGTTGTTTAATCTTAGATGGATATAAACCCTTGCAATGGAACCTCCACCATATCAACACGATCCATGGTTCCATTGCCCACCACATAGTCATATTCATAGTTATGAAAATAGTGGTTTTGGTTTTTATGCAATAGTGATAAACATAGTACTTTGCAAGTAATTTGATAGAAATACTCAAATGGTATGAGCAAGTGATGAAAACTTGCCTGAACACTGCAAAGTGTTGCAGTTGGATGGTGTGGACTGACCCTTGTCCTCTATTTCTGGAAAATAGCATCATTGTCCGATAAGGGCAATGGTTAAAGAAGCATTGATGCATGATTCCAGTTTTAGGGTTTGTTCCCCCCTTCCGATGTCGTTATTATTTCATGTGAGAGGTTTAATACTAAGAATAATTTGGGGATACTTTATTTAGAGTAAAATACAACCTTGAAATGTTGTCAAGGTGTTTTTAAAGTCCAAAGGAATTAATGGACTTATTTTCATTATTGAAAAATATAAGGTGGGATTTAAATGATTATTATAATCATCAAATTAGGACTTATTCTTAGTTGTCTTCAAAAATTCCTTTTGATATTTTATTCAGGTAGAGAATTTTATGCTGATCATTTTTCATATTTTTAATTATTTTTTTAGAGCAATATTCTATTTTATAAAATTCTTTGAAATTCTCACTTAAATGGTATTTTGGAAATGTCCAAATTGCCCTCGGGCCCACCTGTCAGGGTGAACCTGAGTGGGTTGGGCTCAACCCCGTTGGCCTGGTCCAGCCCACTCGGTCGCCCTCACTTCCTCCTCTCTCTCCCTCGTGAACCCTAATCCCCGAGCTCTGGCGACGCCGAAATCGCCTCCGCCGTCGCCGCTTTGTTCCGGCCATCTCCGGCCCTTGCCGACGACGAGATGTGGCGGATCTGGACCGCCTCACGACGGCGCACCAGATCCTCCAGCTCGATCTGAACCTCGCCTCCTCCTCAACTCGCCCCCAACGCTTTCGCCCGCACGGCCGTGGGGTTACGCGGCGACGCGTCGTTCACCGGCGATTCTGGCGCCGTGACGTCGCCGTGGGCGTTGCCGTGGTGGTGATGGGGCGCTCGTGCTCGGCGACGCCAGGCTTGGCCGCGGCTTGGCGCTGCCGTGGTCGGCCCGTGCCGCCGTGTGATGCGTGTGGTTGGCACGTCCGTTGGGAACCCCAAGAGGAAGGTGTGATGCGCACAGCGGCAAGTTTCCCTCAGTAAGAAACCAAGGTTTAATCGGACCAGTAGGAGTCAAGAAGCACGTTGAAGGTTGATGGCGGCGAGATGTAGTGCGGCACAACACCAGTGATTCCGGCGCCAACGTGGAACCTGCACAACACAACCAAAGTACTTTGCCCCAACGAAACAGTGAGGTTGTCAATCTCACCGGCTTGCTGTAACAAAGAGTTAACCGTATTGTGTGGAAGATGATTGTTTGCAGAAAACAGTAGAACAAGTATTGCAGTAGATTGTATTTCAGTAAAGAGAATTGGACCGGGGTCCACAGTTCACTAGAGGTGTCTCTCCCGTAAGACGAACAGCATGTTGGGTGAACAAATTACAGTTGGGCAATTGACAAATGAAGAGAGCATGACCATGCACATACATATCATGATGAGTATAGTGAGATTTAATTGGGCATTACGACAAAGTACATAGACCGTCATCCAACTGCATCTATGCCTAAAAAGTCCACCTTCAGGTTATCATCCGAACCCCCTCCAGTATTAAGTTGCTAACAACAGACAATTGCATTAAGTATGGTGCGTAATGTAACTAGTGACTACATCCTTGAACATAGCACTAATGTTTTATCCCTAGTGGCAATAGCACAACACAACCTTAGAACTTTCTGTCACTCTGTCCCGGTGTCAATGCGGGCATGAACCCACTATCGAGCATAAGTACTCCCTCTTGGAGTTACAAGCATCTACTTGGCCGGAGCATCTACTAGTAACGGAGAGCATGCAAGATCATAAACAACACATAAGCATAACTTTGATAATCAACATAACAAGTATTCTCTATTCATCGGATCCCAACAAACGCAACATATAGAATTACGAGATAGATGATCTTGATCATGTTAGGCAGCTCACAAGATCCGACAATGATAGCACAATGGGGAGAAGACAACCATCTAGCTACTGCTATGGACCCATAGTCCAGGGGTAGACTACTCACACATCACACCGGAGGCGACCATGGCGGCGTAGAGTCCTCCGGGAGATGATTCCCCTCTCCGGCAGGGTGCCGGAGGCGATCTCTTGGATCCCCCGAGATGGGATCGGCGGCGGCGGCGTCTCTGGAAGGTTTTCCGTATCGTGGCTCTCGGTACTGGGGGTTTCGTCACGGAGACTTTTTATAGGCGGAAAGTCAGGTCAAGAGGCGGCACGGGGGCCCCACACCACAGGGCCGCGCGGCCAAGGGAGGGGCCGCGCCGCCCTAGGGTGTGGCCCCTCCGTGGCCCCTCTTCGTCTCTCCTTCGGACTTCTGGAAGCTTCGTGAGAAAATAGGCCCCTGGGCTTTGATTTCGTCCAATTCCGAGAATATTTCCTTACTAGGATTTCTGAAACCAAAAACAGCGAGAAAACGAGCAATCGGCACTTCGGCATCTTGTTAATAGGTTAGTTCCGGAAAATGCACGAATATGACATAAAGTGTGCATAAAACATGTAGATAACATCAATAATGTGGCATGGAACATAAGAAATTATCGATACGTCGGAGACGTATCAGCATCCCCAAGCTTAGTTCTGCTCGTCCCGAGCAGGTAAAACGATAACACGGATAATTTCGGAGTGACATGCCATCATAATCTTGATCATACTATTTGTAAAGCATATGTAGTGAATGCAGCGATCGAAACAATGTATATGACATGAGTAAACAAGTGAATCATATAGCAAAGACTTTTCATGAATAGCACTTCAAGACAAGCATCAATAAGTCTTGCATAAGAGTTAACTCATAAAGCAATAATTCAAAGTAAAGGCATTGAAGCAACACAAAAGAAGATTAAGTTTCAGCGGTTGCTTTCAACTTGTAACATGTATATCTCATGGATATTGTCAACATAGAGTAATATAATAAGTGCAATAAGCAAGTATGTAGGAATCAATGCATAGTTCACACAAGTGTTTGCTTCTTGAGGTGGAGAGAAATAGGTGAACTGACTCAACATTGAAAGTAAAAGAATGGTCCTCCATAGAGGAAAAGCATCGATTGCTATATTTGTGCTAGAGCTTTGATTTTGAAAACATGAAACAATTTTGTCAACGGTAGTAATAAAGCATATGCATCATGTAAATTATATCTTATAAGCTGCAAGCCTCATGCATAGTATACTAATAGTGCCCGCACCTTGTCCTAATTAGCTTGGACTACTGGATCATCACAATGCATTGTTTTTACCAAGTGTCACAAAGGGGTACCTCTATGCCGCCTGTACAAAGGTCTAAGGAGAAAGCTCGCATTGGATTTCTCGCTATTGATTATTCTTCAACTTAGACATCCATACCGGGACAACACAGACAACAGATAATGGACTCCTCTTTTATGCATAAGCATATAACAACAATTAATAATTTTCTCATTTGAGATTTGAGGATTATTGTCCAAAACTGAAACTTCCACCATGGAGCATGGCTTTAGTTAGCGGCCCAATGTTCTTCTCTAACATATGCATGCTTAACCATATGGTGGTAGATCTCTCTTGCTTCAGACAAGACGAACATGCATAGCAACTCACATGAATTTCAACAATGAATAGTTGATGGCATCCCCAGTGAACATGGTTATCGCACAACAAGCAAGTTAATAAGGGATAAAGTGCATAATTACATATTCAATACCACAATAGTTTTTAAGCTATTTGTCCCATGAGCTATATATTGCAAAGGTGAATGATGGAATTTTAAAGGTAGCACTCAAGCAATTTACTTTGGAATGGCGGGAAAATACCATGTAGTATAGGTAGGTATGGTGGACACAAATGGCATAGTAGTTGGCTCAAGTATTTTGGATGCATGAGAAGTATTCCCTCTCGATACAAGGTTTAGGCTAGCAAGGCTTATTTGAAACAAACACAAGGATGAACCGGTGCAGCAAAACTCACATAAAAGACATATTGAAAACATTATAAGACTCTACACCGTCTTCCTTGTTGTTCAAATTCAATACTAGAAATTATCTAGACCTTAGAGAAACCAAATATGCAAACCAAATTTTAGCATGCTCTATGTATTTCTTCATTAATGGGTGCAAAGCATATGATGCAAGAGCTTAAACATGAGCACAACAATTGCCAAGTATCACATTACCCAAGACATTTATAGCAATTACTACATGTATCATTTTCCAATTCCAACCATATAACAATCTAACGAAGGAGAAACTTCGCCATGAATACTATGAGTAGAAATCAAGGACATACTTGTCCATATGCTACAGCGGAGCGTGTCTCTCCCCCATAAAGTGAATGCTAGGATCCATTTTATTCAAACAAAACAAAAACAAAAACAAACCGACGCTCCAAGAAAAAGCACATAAGATGTGATGGAATAAAAATATAGTTTCATGGGAGGAACCTGATAATTTGTCGATGAAGAAGGGGATGCCTTGGGCATCCCCAAGCTTAGACGCTTGAGTCTTCTTGATATATGCAGGGGTGAACCACCGGGTGCATCCCCAAGCTTAGAGCTTTCACTCTCCTTGATCATGTTGCATCATACTCCTCTCTTGATCCTTGAAAACTTCCTCCACACCAAACTCGAAACAACTCATTAGAGGGTTAGTGCACAATATAAATTGACATATTCAGAGGTGACACAATCATTCTTAACACTTCTGGACATTGCATAATGCTACTGGACATTATTGGATCAAAGAAATTCATCCAACATAGCAAAAGAGGCAATGCGAAATAAAAGGCAGAATCTGTCAAAACAGAACAGTTCGTATTGACGAATTTTAAAATGGCACCAGACTTGCTCAAATGAAAATGCTCAAATTGAATGAAAGTTGCGTACATATCTGAGGATCATGCACGTAAATTGGCTTAATTTTCTGAGCTTCCTACAGGGAGGTGGACCCAGATTTGTGACAGCAAAGAAATCTGGAACTGTGCAGTAATCCAAATCTAGTACTTACTTTTCTATCAACGGCTTAACTTGGCACAACAAAACACAAAACTAAGATAAGGAGAGGTTGCTACAGTAGTAAACAACTTCCAAGACACAAAATAAAAACAAAGTACTGTAGGTAAAAACATGGGTTGTCTCCCATAAGCGCTTTTCTTTAACGCCTTTTAGCTAGGCGCAGAAAGTGTGCATCAAGTATTATCAAGAGATGAAGTGTCAACATCATAATTTGTTCTCATAACAGAATCAAAAGGTACCTTCATTCTCTTTCTAGGGAAGTGTTCCATACCTTTCTTGAGAGGAAATTGATATTTTATATTACCTTCCTTCATATCAATAATAGCACCAACAGTTCGAAGAAAAGGTCTTCCCAATATAATGGGACAAGATGCATTGTATTCAATATCCAAGACAACAAAATCAACGGGGACAAGATTATTGTTAACGGTAATGCGAACATTATCAACTTTACCCAAAGGTTTCTTTGTAGAATGATCAGCAAGATTAACATCCAAATAACAATTTTTCAGTGGTGGCAAGTCAAGCATATTATAAATTTTCTTAGGCATAACGTAAATACTTGCACCAAGATCACATAAAGCATTACAATCAAAATCTTTAACTTTCATCTTAATGATGGGCTCCCAACCATCCTCTAGCTTTTTAGGAATAGAGGCTTCGCGCTCTAATTTCTCTTCTCTAGCTTTTATGAGAGCATTTGTAATATGATGTGTGAAAGCCAAATTTATAGCACTAGCATTAGGACTTTTAGCAAGTTTTTGCAAGAACTTTATAACTTCAGAGATGTGGCAATCATCAAAATTCAAACCATTATAATCTAAAGCAATGGGATCATCATCCCCAATGTTGGAAAAAATTTCAGCAGCTTTATCACGAGCGGTTTCAGCGAGCTTTAGCGGTTTCGAGCAATTTTTCGCGCTTTGCATTAGAAGTGGAAACATTGCTAACACCCATTCTTTTATTAGTATTAGTAGGAGGTGCAGCAACATGTGTAGCATTAGCATTACTAGTGGTGGTAATAGTCCAAACTTTAGCTACATTCTTCTCTTTAGCTAGTTTTTCATTTTCTTCTCTATCCCACCTAGCACGCAGTTCAGCCATTAATCTTATATTCTCATTAATTCTAACTTGAATGGCATTTGCTGTAGTAACAATTTTATTATGATGATTCTCATTAGGCAAAACTTTTGATTTCAAAAGGTCAACATCAGCAGCAAGACTATCGACTTTAGAAGCAAGTATATCAATTTTCCCAAGCTTTTCTTCAACAGATTTGTTAAAAGCAGTTTGTGTACTAATAAATTCTTTAAGCATGGCTTCAAGTCCAGGGGTGAACTCCTATTATTGTTGTAAGAATTCCCATAAGAATTACCATAGCCGTTGCCATTATTATAAGGATATGGCCTATAGTTGTTACTAGAATTGTTCCGGTAAGCATTGTTGTTGAAATTATTATTTTTAATGAAGTTTACATCAACATGTTCTTCTTGTGCAACCAATGAAGCTAATGGAACATTATTAAGATCAATATTAGTCCTATCATTCACAAGCATAGACATAATAGCATCAATCTTATCACTCAAGGAAGAGGTTTCTTCGACAGAATTTACCTTCTTACCTTGTGGAGCTCTTTCCGTGTGCCATTCAGAGTAGTTGATCATCATATTATCAAGAAGCTTTGTTGCTTCACCAAGAGTGATGGACATAAAGGTACCTCCAGCAGCTGAATCCAATAAATTCCGTGAAGAAAAATTTAGTCCCGCATAGAAGGTTTGGATAATCATCCAAGTAGTCGATCCATGGGTTGGGCAATTTTTAACCAGAGATTTCATTCTTTCCCAAGCTTGAGCAACATGTTCAGTATCTAATTGTTTAAAATTCATTATGCTACTCCTCAAAGATATAATTTTAGCAGGGGGATAATATCTACCAATAAAAGCATCCTTGCATTTAGTCCATGAATCAATACTATTCTTAGGCAGAGATAGCAACCAATCTTTAGCTCTTCCTCTTAATGAGAAAGGGAACAATTTTAGTTTAATAATATCACCATCTACATCTTTATATTTTTGCATTTCACATAGTTCAATAAAATTATTAAGATGGGCAGCAGCATCATCAGAACTAACACCAGAAAATTGCTCTCGCATGACAAGATTCAGTAAAGCAGGTTTAATTTCAAAGAATTCTGCTGTAGTAGCAGGTGGAGCAATAGGTGTGCATAAGAAATCATTATTATTTGTGGTTGTGAAGTCACACAACTTAGTATTCTCAGCGTTGGCCATTTTAGCAACAGTAAATAAAGCAAACTAGATAAAGTAAATGCAAGTAAACTAATTTTTTTGTGTTTTTGATATAGCAAACAAGATAGCAAGTAAAGTAAAACTAGCAACTAATTTTTTTGTATTTTGATTTAGTGCAGCAAACAAAGTAGTAAATAAAACTAAGCAAGACAAAAACAAAGTAAAGAGATTGAGAAGTGGAGACTCCCCTTGCAGCGTGTCTTGATCTCCCCGGCAACGGCGCCAGAAATTTGCTTGATGCGTGTGGTTGGCACGTCCATTGGGAACCCCAAGAGGAAGGTGTGATGCGCACAGCGGCAAGTTTCCCTCAGTAAGAAACCAAGGTTTAATCGGACCAGTAGGAGTCAAGAAGCACGTTGAAGGTTGATGGCGGCGAGATGTAGTGCGGCGCAACACCGGTGATTCCGGCGCCAACGTGGAACCCGCACAACACAACCAAAGTACTTTGCCCCAACGAAACAAGTGAGGTTGTCAATCTCACCGGCTTGCTGTAATAAAGAGTTAACCGTATTGTGTGGAAGATGATTGTTTGCGAGAAAACAGTAGAACAAGTATTGCAGTAGATTGTATTTCGAGTAAAGAGAATTGGACCGGGGTCCACAGTTCACTAGAGGTGTCTCTCCCATAAGACGAACAGCATGTTGGGTGAACAAATTACAGTTGGGCAATTGACAAATAAAGAGAGCATGACCATGCACATACATATCATGATGAGTATAGTGAGATTTAATTGGGCATTACGACAAAGTACATAGACCGTCATCCAACTGCATCTATGCCTAAAAAGTCCATGTCGTTGCCTAATCGACGGTACCCCGGAGGAGGGATCCTCACGAGGGGGAGAAGAAGTAGGGGCCATAGGGCGGAGTGCTCTCGGGACGGTGGTACGCGAGTTACCCAGCTTCGGAACACCTGCACGATGACGGGGCCTACTGCTGCTTGTCTGGAATTATCTGGGCGCTTTCGCGTTGTTACAATGAGTTGTGGTTGTGCCTCTAGGGCTCCCGGGATCCGGCTTATAAAGGCGCACGGATCTAGGGTTTACACGGAGAGTCCTAGCCGGATTACAGATAGCCTAGCTACGGTACAATATCTTGCCGTGCACGTCACGGATCCGCCTTCCATACATGTCGTACTGGATCCGGGTTCCTCGTGGGCCTCCCTGGATCCGGGTCACTCCTAGGTCGGTGCGGATCCGGCCTGCTGATCCTGGGCTGGACTTCTTCCTTCATGATCAACAGCAACTGGGCCGCCCGATGGGCCACATGCCTCATCACCGTCTGTGGGCCACCCGGGCTTGCCGGATCTAGGCACCGTCGATGGTACACCCATGAAGTATACCCACAACAGTAGCCCCCAGAGTTCTCCGAGTTTCGCCAGCAGTTTCCGCCATGCTTGTTTCTTAGGTCTCCGGCATCGTCGGCAACGCGGAGAAACTTGAAGAGCTCAAACTTTGCATTTTCTTCTTTTTCCAACTTATAGCCGGAAAATGCTCTCATCCTGCGGGACTTCATCCATCGACGTTCCAAAGAACATTTCCGGGTTACTCCTCGCTTGCGAACAAGAGCCAACTTATCTTCACGCAATCACCCGGAATCTTAAAAGACTCAAACGGTTCCGCCAATTCTGGCGCCATTTTCGCGCGATTTGCGCGGTAACTTATCTCTAGCCATTTTTACCGCTAGGGTTTGGGACACGTGTCACGCATCCAACGGCGCGACGCTTGCGTTCCGACCACAGGATGCGGAACACGAATCTTATCCCCTCAGCCTATAAATATCAACCGTCGACCCCTTCTCACCCCATTCACCCCCTTTTCACCTCTCCTCCGAGCGCCGCCCGCGAGCCTCTTCTCCGCCGCGCCGGAACCTGCCGGAAAGTCGCCGGAGCATTGCCGGAGCGAGCCCTCCGCCGCAGTGTTCTTCGTGTTCTTAACTCCGGCGAACCACCGCGCGGAAAAACTCGCCGCCGGCAACCCCGACCACCGCACGCGCCATTACGGTAAATCCTCGAGCTCAAACTTCGCGCCGTAGTTGGTAGGGATGAACTTGGGGAAGACGAATTGAGATCCGACTAAGGAAAGTTTCCGCCAACCTTTTTTCTTCAGATGTCTTCGACGACTCCGCCTCCGAGCTCGGAACCGATCATGGCGACGCCCATTTCCTCCGCCCCTCCTCCCTTTGTTCCCATCAGGCTGGATCCTACAAAGGATTCCGGCAAGGAGACTGAGGGGACCTCTGCTCACCCGGAGAAAACCTCCGAGGCGGGCCAGTCGGAGCAGCAAACAGAAGAGGCTGCCAAGAAATCAAAAGCTCGGAAGCGCGACTCCGAAGCTAAGGGGAAGTGGTGGCCCTGTACCACCACCGAGATGGAGTTAAAGAATCTCGAGTCAGAGGGCTTCCTGCAACCCGGAAGCTGGAGGACAGTTCCAAATGAACCAGCTCCGGCTCCAAGGGACAACGAGATGGTGCCGACGAAGGCACCGGTGGAGCGCGGATTTTCGTTTCCGCCTTCGGATTTCTTCCGGGAGATTCCGAAGACATACGGACTCCAACCTCACAACATATCTCCGAACAGCGTGCTCGCCATCGGCAACCACGTTGCTCTGCGAAGGCCACCTCCGGGTAACCCCAGAGCTCTCTCTCTTCCAATACTACTTTTCTGTCAAGAAGGAGAAGATCCGCCAAACTTCCGAGTTGGCGACTTGCGGATCCGTCACCTTCATCATCCGCCCGGGCCGCGTTTACCCCCCCACCGACCGCCACGAATCCGCGAGATACTGGTCTGGGGGCTTCTTCTATCTGAAGGACGTCTCCGACCCTGCGAGCGACAAGAAGCTACCACCTTTCAAGAACTGCCCCGCCACCGAGCTTCCGTCTTGGACGCACTGCCCCCACTTCTCCGACTCGCCTCAGCTGACCCGCGCTGTCAGGCGGATCTGCAAGCTTACGGAGGAGGGGCTGACGGGAAAAGACCTAACCCTCTCGTGGTTCACGAAGCGGATCCAGCCGCTGCAACATCGGGACCGCCTGATGTTTGAATACACAGGGCGCGACGATCCGATGCGCGCCACCAAGGATAACCTCTCCGCCGACGCCATCGACAAAAGGATCCGGGTCCTCATCAAGATCCCACGTGAACTCCACGTTCACGTATGCAACAAAGACATCCACACGGAGGGATCCGGAACTGCGGTACGTCGTCTTGACTTTGGTTTATCGCTTTTCTTCAAACTTTTGGCTAAGTGTAACTTTGAACTAGCTCGAGGCGCTTGAGGAAAATGAGCTCGGAACTCTCCTCCGAGTCCCATCCACCGGCCACACGGATCCGGAAGCCACGTCAGAGGCGGAAGCTCCTGAAGCTCCACGTCCCGCGAAGAGGAAGAAGCCAGCCCCTTCCAGCCCTTACGCGAAACGCCCCCGCGAAACTCTCAGCATCGCGGCTACCCGGAAAGCTGAGGCGGAAAAGAAGCGCCTCGCGCTGATCAATACCAGCAACAAGGGGCAGCCTGCCATCCAGCACTTTTTCAAGCCTTCCGGGTAAGCGTCTTCTTCCGAGACCCAAGTTCTGGTTAACACTTGCTCTTATATTTGTATGTTTTTCCTGAAGTTCCGGAAGCCAGCCTCCCAAGGCCCCAAGGGTCATCAAGAAGAAGGCCAAACCATCTCCGGCTTCCTTCCCTATCACTCCTGAGGTGGAAGTTCCGCCTAAGGCTTCATCTGCCAGCAAGCCGGATCCGAAGGACATCATTGACCTTGATGACCTTCCGGAAGACCCTGCCCACCATGGCGACTCCACCCAGGGGACCTCCTCTCCCATGCCTCCACCAGATCAACCAAGTTCCGCTTTCGCGGGACCTACTGATGAGGAGCAAGAGCAAAAGGCCAAGCTCCTCCAAGTTACCAATGCGACCCGCGTCAGCCTCGAGCCAACTCCGTCCCTCCGAAAACTTACCCTCGCAGAGCGTCACGCGGAAGTTTCCGCCATGCTGAACAAGGTATGGGGGAAGCCGGAGGAGGAAGTGGGTTATCTCGCGGAACTGGAGGATAGCCTGAAGGATTTTTTCGCCAAGCACAGGGAAGTGCGGCAGGTAATACTAGCCCCCAAGCATTGGGTGATATAGTTTCGTGTAACATGTATTAGCCGATGCTTTCTCAAAATGTACTGTTAGGCGGAAATTTGAAATCTTCGCCAAGTCTGAAATCTTCGCCAGCCCCCCAGATTTTAATATCCGACTAACTCTCTGCTGCTTCTCAGTCCACGCGGAAACTGCACGAAGATTTGCGCATTCACGTGCTGGAGCAAATCAAGGAGATTGAGGGACTGCGCGAACACGCGGAAAATAGCCAAAAGGCTATCCAGCTGCTTGAGACCCGACTTCAAGGTACGAGATCCGGATCTTCACTTGTGCTGACAGTTGTTCAGGGTGCATAACATGTTCAATTCTGCTTTCAGAAGCAACTGCCAAGCATTCCTCGCTTGATGAACTATCCGCCAAGGTCAAGGTGCTTGAGGCGGAGAACGAGTCCCTCCAAAACTTCATGAAAGAATCTTCAAGCAAAGAGACTGAGGCGAGGAAGGAGCTCTCCAAGAAGCATGCTCGTGAGAAGGCGGAACTGATCGACAAGCTGGAGAAAAGCCAAGGTCGCGCGCTCTCCCTAATTGCCAAGAACAAAGCCCTGGAAGCGGAGGCGGAAGCCATTGACAAACTTATCTTCCGTAAGCATGTTTCCGCGTCGTTGCTCCGACCACCTTTGCATATTTTCTCTGACGGAACTGATCCTCTTTCTTCCGCAGCGAGCCTTGGCTTTGAATGGACAAAGGATTCAAATCTGACGAGGACGGAGGCGTACGAAGAAGCGCGGAAATCAATTGATGCGCTGTTTGGGGCTTGTCGCGGAATCGCCACGGCTCTGCGGCTAAAGAAGGCCAAAACCAGTGTCATCGACACAATGACCAAACTTATGCGGCAGGTGCCGGAGTTCATGAAGGACTGGCAAAAATCTTCAGCGCGCGGAGCCGCCTCCTTAGTCCTGGCCACCTGCAAGGCTTTCTTCCCCTCACTCAACCTGGCGCAAGCTGCACGCGGAGCCCCCGAGAGTTCCGACATGAGCGCCCTCCTCGCGGAAACTGAAGGCTATGAAGAGCTGTTTGTCAGGCGAGTGGATCACTCGTTCTGGTACAAGCAGCACAATCTGCCAGAAGGTTTTTCCGAAGCGGAGGAGGAAGCGGGCGAGCCAGAGTATTATGGGGAAGGATCCGGGTCCAGCAGCGAGCACTCCGGAGAAAACTCTGGAGACGACTCTGAAGCCGGATCTGGCGGCAGTGACGACGGCTCCAGCTACCAGCAATCTGAAGAGGAGGACTCCGAGTAGAGTTCCTGTTTGAAACATTGAAAAAAGTTGCATCATTTTGGCCCCAGCGAGGGTTTGTAATAAGACTAAATTCTTAAGTAGCTAGGAACGAAACGATAATGCATGGGGCGGAAAAACTTATCCTGCTATCCGTTAAATATTATGCGCATGTTTCGTTTTATGTCGGAAAGCAAGTGCTGATTTCGCTATTTTCCGGCTTGCTCGCTTGACCTTCCACGAGCCGGAAAACCTTAGCCGGAAACGCTCGCCAGCGGCGACGAAGCCCAATGGCAGTCCGTCCATAACCGCGGAAACAAGCCCCCAGGCATAGGTGCCGGAGATCGCTACTAGGAATCCACGAGTTCGCAACAGATAACAACTTAATCGAGAAAACTTAAGCTTACGTCCTAAAGGACGATTTTGAAAATCACAACTTTCATACACGCCTAGGCGGAAAAATCCAGCTCTGCGGTTTTAGTCGGAAAAAACATACACGATCTAAAATGAACAAGTAAAGGAGGTAAAAGACTCAAAAGAGTGAACCAGAAGCTTTATTTCATTGATCATGTATAACTATTACAGAGTTTAGAACTCGGAAAATATATGCTAAGTGTAGAAAGGACGTAGCTGTGCGATATTCCAAGGGCGATCTGTTTCATCGTAGATGTCATCCGGATCCTCACGCTTGCGTTTCCGGTGCCAGTTAGCAGGTCTATCCCTTAACTCGCGGAAATCAACAAGGTAGTACGACCCGTTATGAAGCACTTTGCTAACGACGAAGGGTCCTTCCCATGGAGATTGCAGCTTATGGTCTTTCACCTGTCGAAGGCGGAGGACCAGGTCTCCTGCCATAAAGGAGCGTTTCCGAACTCGACGACTGTGATAACGTCGGAGCTTTTGTTGATAGATGGCGGATCTCTGATCTGCTAAGTTCCGAGCTTCCTCGATCGGGTCCACGGATAGCTGTCCGGCCTCGTCAGTTGTTTCTTCATTGTAGGCGGAAACTCGCGGTGAATCGTGGATGATGTCGGAGGGAAGTACGGCTTCGGATCCGTATACCAGGAAAAAAGGGGTAAACCCTGTTGATCCGTTAGGGGTAGTTCGTAAACTCCACGGAACAGCCTCCAACTCATCGGCCCAAGCTCCGGCTGCTCGTCGCGGCGGTCCTTCAAGGCGTGGTTTAATTCCCGATAATATTAGGCCGTTAGCCCTTTCAACCTGACCATTGGACTGTGGATGAGCCACGGATGCGAGGTCCGATCGTATCCCCATTGTCTCACAATAATCCCTCAATTCTCCTTGAGCAAAGTTCGTGCCATTATACGTGATTATGCTTGTGCGGGATGCCGAATCTCATCACGAGGCTGCGAGACGAATTTTAGTGCCGTAGCACCGTCGGCTTGTCTCACCGGCTTAGCCTCGATCCATTTGCTTGAACTTGTCAACGGCGACCGGGAGGTACTCAAAACCGCCGAGGAGATGATTTTTTTAACTTACCAACCATATCAAGCCCCCGGACCGCAAATGGCCGGGTGATAGGTATGGTCTTCAGCTCTTGGGCTGGAGCGTTTGGTTGAGTAGCGTAGTACCGACAACCTCGGCAGGTCTTGACTATTTTATCCGCGTCTTCTTTAGCTGTAAGCCAATAGAAACCTAACCGAAAAGCTTTTGCAACGAGTGATCTGGGAGCGGCGTGATGCCCGCAATCCCCTGCGTGGATCTCTCTGAGGATTTCAATGCCATCTTGATTGGAGACGCATTTAAGAAATACCCCTGCTGCACTTCGTTTGTAGAGCTGTCCATCAACTATTGTGTAGGTTCGTGCTCGCCTGACGATCTGTCGTGCGAGGACCTCGTCCTCTGGCAACTTCTGATCGATGAGGTAGTCCAGGAAAGGCTGGGTCCAAGCCGGAATGATAGCCATCACTTCCCTAGCCGGAGACACTGCCACCTCTGGGTTTTCCGGGTTAGCGCCCTTAGCGAGGGTATCCGGAGATGCTCCGGGAAAATGCCGGGCGGAATTGGTTTCCTGCCGGATCCGAGCTTGGATAGCATGTCTGCCGCTGTGTTATCGTCTCTCCTGACGTACTTGACTTCGTATCCGAGGAAGCTCTTGGCAATCTTGTCAACTTCATCTCTGTAGGCCGCCATGACGGAATTTCTGGCGTTCCAGGTTCCGGCTACTTGTTGTGCCACCAGGTCGGAATCTCCACAGCATATGATGTGCTTGATCCCAATTTCCTTAGCGATGCGCAGACCGTGTAGTAGAGCCTCATATTCCGCCATGTTGTTGGTAGCTTCGAAGTGGATCTGCAGAACATACTGCAATTCTTCTCCGGTAGGGGATTTCAGGGTGACTCCGGCTCCTGAGCCTTGATGCTGCTTGGATCCGTCGAAGTGCATGACCCATGTTTCTGGTTCCGGCTCCAGACTTGCATCCGGAGCTTCTGTCCAATCTGCAACGAAATCCGCCAGAACCTGGGATTTTACCGCGGTCCTTGGCTTGTAAGCGATGTCGAAGGCGGATAATTCGATGCCCCATTTAGCCGTACGTCCTGTTGCGTCAGCGTTGTTGAGAATTGTTGACAGCGGAGCCTTGCTCACGGCTCATTCTTGGATGCTCTTGGAAATAATGCCTCGGCTTCCGGCTGCCTAGGAACACGCCATAAGCTAGCTTCGAAAGTGAGGATATCTCTGTTTTGATTCCGTCGGCACCTCGCTGATGTAGTAGACAGGTCTCCGGACGTCATATTCATGACCTTCTTCCTTTCGCTCCACCACGATGACGAGGTGACGACTTTGTTGGTAGCTGCCGGATAAAGGAGCATTGGCTCGACTCTCTCGGAGCTGCCAAGATAGGCGGGGAGGTGAGTATTTCCTTCAACCCTCGAAGAGCTGCATCGAGCTGCGTCGTCCCGGACAAATTTGTCCGTTTTCTTCGACAGCTTGTACGGAGGTAGTGCCTTCTCGCCAAGGCGGCTGACAAACCTGCCGATTGCTGCAACACAACCGGTTAGTCGTTGCACATCTTTGAGACAAGTTGGCCTTTTGATGCACGGGATTGCCTTGATCTTTTCCGGGTTAACCTCAATGCCTCCGTGAGAGACTATGAAGCCAAGGAGTTTTCCGGCTGGCACGCCAAAGACGCACTTCAGCGGATTCAACATCATCTTGTACTGCGGAGGTTGTCGAAGGTTTACGTGAGGTCGCTGATCAAGTCGGATCCTTTCCGGGTCATGACCGCGATGTCGTCGACGTAAGCGTGCACGTTCCGGCCAATTTGGTCCTTCAGGCACCGCTGCATCGTACGCTGGTAGGTAGCACCTGCATTTTTCAAACCAAAGGGCATAGTAACATAGCAGTAAGTACCGAACGGGGTAATGAATGAAGTCGCCTTTTGGTCGGATTCCTTCATCCGGATCTGATGATACCCGGAATACGCATCAAGAAAACACGAAGTTCCGCCCCCGCCGTCGAATCAATGACTTGGTCAATGCGCGGCAAGGGGAACGGATCCTTCGGGCAATGTTTGTTCAAGCCAGAGTAATCGATGCACATTCTTAGTATTTCAGTGTTCTTTTTGGGTACAAGGACGGGATTCGCGACCCAATCGGTGTGGATAACTTCTATTACAAAACCTGCTTCTAATAACTTTGCTAGTTCCATCCCTATGGCGCGGCGCTTCTTATCTCCAAAGCGTCGCATAGCTTGCTTCACTGGTTTGGCCCCCGGATTTATGTTGAGGTAGTGCTCGGCGAGTTCCCTAGGTACTCCGGACATGTCAGAAGGTTGCCATGCGAAGATATCCATGTTAGCGCGGAGGAACTCGACGAGCGCGCTTTCCTATTTGGGGTCCATGTTGGCGCCGGCTGAAACCTGCTTGGAAGAGTCACCTGGAATGAGGTCATGCTTCTTGGTTTCTATCGCGGGCTTGAAGGAGGTTTTCTGCTCGGAGATTTGCTTCTTGGTGGTCTGCATCTCAGTCGGATCCACCGCGGCTCTGTAGCCTTTCAGCTCTTCTCCGGATATCACAGACTCTGCGAAGGCGGCTTCGCCTAACTCGCACTCATGAGCCTTTTTGTAGTCTCCGGATACGGTAATCATACCTTTAGGACCCGGAATCTTGAGCTTGTTGTAGATGTAGCACGCTCTTGCGTGGAACTTGTGGTAGGTGGGCCTGCCGAAGATGACGTGGTAGGAGCTCTTGAAGGGCACAACTTCAAACGTGATCTTCTCTTCGCGGAAATTATGAACATCGCCAAAAGCCACGGGAAGTGTGATGCTGCCGAGGGAGTTCGCCTTCTTACCCGGAACCACGCCATGAAACTCAGTGGTGCTTGTGTTTGAGCTGTTCCTTGGTGAGGTTCATCCGCTCTAGAGTCTCCGGGTACATGATGTTCAGGCTAGCTCCGCCATCCATGAGGCACTTGGAGAAGTCATACCCGTCTATGCGGGGACTTACAACCAAGGCGTAGCACTCCTTTGGCACAATTGCGGGATGATCCTTCCGATCAAATGTGCACGGAATTTCCGACCACCGACGTACTTGCGGCACGGCCGGAACTATGGCGTTCGGGATCCGGGTAGGCTGACTTGGAGGCGCGTACTGTTGGGGTTCCGAGGAAAGTGTGGTAAGCCCCCACGCTCTTTTTGTCGAATGGGTTGGATTTTCCTGCGGATCCTGCCTTGGGATCCGGCGAGTTATCATCCTCATCCATCGCCTCGGAACTATCATCCTCTTTGTCCTTGTTCTTGCCCTTGCCACCTTTTCCGCGAGGGCGGTGCTTCCGGGCGCGCTTGTATCCGGCCTCCGGGTCGTTCTTTAGATCATTGACCCACTTGCAGTTGCGGTTGGTATGAGTGGACTTCCCTGTAACCGGATCCGGATGGGCCGGGCAGGGCATGTCTCTGTACTCCTCATAGGTTTGCGGTGCGCGGGATCCGGCAGCAGTGACCTCGGAGGTATGCTGCTGACCCCTGCCGGCTCCGCCTCCGCGTCCGCGTCCTCTTCCGCCTCCTGGACCTCCGCGTTGAAACGCCATGGCGACCATCTCGGATCCGCCACTCTTCTGGTCATCAGGGTTCTTGCGCTTATGGCTGCTGCTGCCGCCATTGTCACGGTTCTTCTTTTGTTGGTGCAGGGGGTTGCTGTAGGCTGCGAGATCACCGCCTGCGTCGTCATCGGCGGCGGTGTGATCGCTAGCGATGGTGATCATGTCATCCAACGTCAGTTGATTTGCATTGACCATGCAGGTTAGCTTGTGTCGCAGCAATCCTCCTCGCTGCAAGCCCCCAATGAAGGCGTGCATTGCTGTGCGGTTGTCAACGTTCTCGCACTCGTTTCTGCATGCCAACCATCGGGTGAGGAAGTTTCTCGATGTTTCGCCCTTCTTCTGGATGCAAGCCTGTAGGTCACTTGTTGTGGCAGGTCTCTTGTAGGTGCCCCTGAAGTGTTTCTCAAAAGCATTCTTCAGGTCGAACCAGCAAAAGATGGAGTTCTTCTCGAGGTCACTGAGCCAGATCCGGGCTGGACCTACAAGGTACAACTGGAGCATGCGGCAGGCGATGTTAGGGGTTCCTCCGGCGAAGGTTACAGCATTGTAGTAATCCTCGATCCAGGTATCCGGCCTTTCGGTGCCATCATAGTGCTTCAGATTTCCGGGTAGCTTGAGGTTCATCCTTGGCTTTGGTTCCTCTCGAATCATCCTGCCAAAGCACTTCGGGCCAATGTAGTCGGTTCTGTACTCGTTAAGGCGGTCCCGCGCGTCGCGCGAGCCGTGGCGAGGAGACTTTGAGCGAGAGCGAGATCTCCGGCCATTGCCTCCGCCTCCACCTCCGCCGCCACCGCTAGGTGGTGGGGAGGGAGACCTGCGAGGTGGGCGGTCTGACTTCTTGCTTCCGCCATCTGAATCTCCTCGGCCTTCCTGGTGCTGACTCCGGCTCCTGTGGCTGCCTTCGCCTTGGCGCTGGCTGCCCTGGTCGTTCCGGCGAGGCTCCGGGTCACGGCTCCGACGAGGCTCTGGGTCCCGGCTCCTACGAGGTTCTGGATCGCGGTTCCGGCGAGGCTCTGGACCGCGGTCTTCATTCCGACTCCTCCTGGGCTCGGGCTCATGAACATTGTTCTGATTCCGGCGAGGTTCCGGCGAGCGCTCCCTGTTTCCGTTTCTTGGCGGCACGTTGTCGCGGATAACAAGCGCACCATGCCCTACGGGCCTGGTGTTTCCGGCTGGACTACGGCGGCGAGGGGGTCGCGGGTAACCGTTGGGTGGAGGTGAGGGGTTGCGGTATTTGTCTCTTCCGGAGTACATCGCGTCCTTTCCCTTCCTTGGATCCGACGGAGGCGTCTGTGATGGAACGGGGATCGGATTTGGGTGCTCCCTGGCCCTTCTTCTGCGCTCCGACGATCCGGTGTGCGATTCATCGTCCTTCTGCACGGTAGATACACAGTTATCCGGATTGGATTCCAACCTGCGCGAAGTATCTGCCTTGCTCTGCTGCTGCATTGCTGAAGCGACAAGTGTGCGGAGATAGTTGATGTCAACTTCTTCGTCCTTCTTCTTCAGCAATTCCGCTGCTTTCTGTATGTTGTCCTTGGGAGTTTCCAGCGGCTGGTGATCTGCGGGCGTGTTGAAGGGTATTCTGCGAGGCGGAATTGCTTCTCTAACAATTCGATCGGCCTCCGCCTGCGCATAGGTCATCTTTACCTCCCACTCAGCCCTCATGCTCTTGACCTGCTCGAGTGTGGCAGCAATCTCGCGGTCCTGTCTCTCGAAGTTTTCCGTCCAGGCTGCATGATCTGCCCTTCCTATCCTTAACGCAGCTTCGGTATCGGCGAGCCTCTTGGCTGTGGCCAGCATTTCCTTTCTGGCGGTCTCTAGGGCCTCCAGATCTGCGGCGTCGCCCGGGGTTATAGGTGTGTTAAGAACTGCTCGCGCGGCCACCTCCTCTGCTGACAAGATTTCCTCCGAGGGAGAATCCCTTTGGGGTCGCACCCGAGACATTGGAGATCCTTGATGGGATGGTTGGGGGTCAGATTGGCTGACTTGGTCTCCGGATCCAGTTTGTCCCAGCGCTGCTACCGTTGCGAGAACCTGCTTGGGCTGGGCGGAGTCGACTTCAGGCTGATCGCCGTATCCGTACTCCCTTATCTTGCGAACGAAGTCATCAGATTCCGTGGACGGGGTGTCGCCGGAAATTGGGCTCAGATTGCCCAAAATCGACTCTTCAACCGGAGCTTCGCTTTCTCCGACAAGCTGAGCCTGATCCGGATCCGCGTTGTGCTCCGGTGCCTCTACCTGCTCAGGACCAGCTCCGACTGCTTGAGGGGCGGTTCCGGCGGTGTGGGCCAAGAAGTGTACGAAGTGGCACCTCTGCTTTTCTAACACTCGGGAGACCCGGGCGGATCCGCATTGGTCTTCCACCTTTGTTTCCTGCTCGGGGGCGGATTGGGTGGGCTTTGAAATTTCCGGATCCAAGGCGGAATCTTCCTTGGGAAGCTCCCGCATCTCGGATCGGATCTTCGCGACGGCGTCCAGCTCTGCGGCGGTCGCGTCTCGCGTTACTTACCGGTGGGTTTCCGTCGGAATCGACGGTTTCCCCGATGAAGATGTGAATGCCGCCAATTGGGACGATGGAGAGCTTGACGGGGTTTGTCCTAGCCGGAATCCAGCACTCATCCGGAGGGACGATCGGCAGATTCCCGGCGTAAAGGACGCGCCCCACAGCGATGGTGTCGTCGTAGCTTCCCATGGCGGAACCCTCCCGGTTCCGGCCTCCAGACGCCACAGGCCCCACGGTGGGCGCCAACTGTCGTTGCCTAATCGACGGTACCTCGGAGGAGGGATCCTCACGAGGGGGAGAAGAAGTAGGGGCCATAGGGCGGAGTGCTCTCGGGACGGTGGTACGCGAGTTACCCAGCTTCGGAACACCTGCACGATGACAGGGCCTACTGCTGCTTGTCTGGAATTATCTGGGCGCTTTCGCGTTGTTACAATGAGTTGTGGTTGTGCCTCTAGGGCTCCCGGGATCCGGCTTATAAAGGCGCACGGATCTAGGGTTTACACGGAGAGTCCTAGCCGGATTACAGATAGCCTAGCTACGGTACAATATCTTGCCGTGCACGTCACGGATCCGCCTTCCATACATGTCGTACTGGATCCGGGTTCCTCGTGGGCCTCCCTGGATCCGGGTCACTCCTAGGTCGGTGCGGATCCGGCCTGCCGATCCTGGGCTGGACTTCTTCCTTCATGATCAACAGCAACTGGGCCGCCCGATGGGCCACATGCCTCATCACCGTCTGTGGGCCACCCGGGCTTGCCGGATCTAGGCACTGTCGATGGTACACCCATGAAGTATACCCACAACAGTCCACCTTCAGGTTATCATCCGAACCCCCTCCAGTATTAAGTTGCTAACAACAGACAATTGCATTAAGTATGGTGCGTAATGTAACTAGTGACTACATCCTTGAACATAGCACTAATGTTTTATCCCTAGTGGCAACAAGCACAACACAACCTTAGAACTTTCTCGTCACTCGTCCCGGTGTCAATGCGGCATGAACCCACTATCGAGCATAAGTACTCCCTCTTGGAGTTACAAGCATCTACTTGGCCAGAGCATCTACTAGTAACGGAGAGCATGCAAGATCATAAACAACACATAAGCATAACTTTGATAATCAACATAACAAGTATTCTCTATTCATCGGATCCCAACAAACGCAACATATAGAATTACGGATAGATGATCTTGATCATGTTAGGCAGCTCACAAGATCCGACAATGATAGCACAATGGGGAGAAGACAACCATCTAGCTACTGCTATGGACCCATAGTCCAGGGGTAGACTACTCACACATCACACCGGAGGCGACCATGGCGGCGTAGAGTCCTCCGGGAGATGATTCCCCTCTCCGGCAGGGTGCCGGAGGCGATCTCCCGGATCCCCCGAGATGGGATCGGCGGCGGCGGCGTCTCCGGAAGGTTTTCCGTATCGTGGCTCTCGGTACCGGGGGTTTCGTCACGGAGACTTTTTATAGGCGGAAAGGCAGGTCAAGAGGCGGCACGGGGCCCCACACCACAGGGCCGCGCGGCCAAGGGGGGCCGCGCCGCCTAGGGTGTGGCCCCTCCGTGGCCCCTCTTCGTCTCTCCTTCGGACTTCCGGAAGCTTCGTGAGAAAATAGGCCCTTGGGCTTTGATTTCATCCAATTCCGAGAATATTTCCTTACTAGGATTTCGAAACCAAAAACAGCGAGAAAACAAGCAATCGGCACTTCGGCATCTTGTTAATAGGTTAGTTCCAGAAAATGCACGAATATGACATAAAGTGTGCATAAAACATGTAGATAACATCAATAATGTGGCATGGAACATAAGAAATTATCGATACGTCGGAGACGTATCACCGTGCCGCCATGGCACGCCGTGGTGCTCCGCTCCAGGTATGTGCGCCTCCATCTTCTCCCTTTCTTCTTCCTTTTCTATGCCATGCTCTAGTTCTGGCCTGCCTCTCCTCATGGAGATGTTGTGCCGTGCTCTACTGGCCATGGCCATTGCTTGTGCTGCTGCTCTCCCTCTATGTGCTCTGCTGCTTGTGCTTGCTGTGGATGCACGTGTGCTACTGCTGCTATTCTTGCTAATGGCCCTACTGGCCTTGGCCATTGTTACCCTGGCCACGCCAGTGCTTGCTATTCTTGCTAGATTCTTGCTCTGTGCTTTTGTTCATGTTATTATGTTTGCCAGACACTCAAGTGTGTTCATGTATGCTTCCCTGGCTTGATTCTAGTGTGCAAATCTTGCAAATTTGCAAGTGCCAGTGCTATTCTATGCTATAGCTTATGCTTGATTTCATGATATGCTCAATTGAGCATTGCTACTGACTTGGCAGCTCCATCCCTTGATGGAGTGCTTCTGGATGCAGTTGTACTGCCTGTATTCACTTATCTGTGATGCAAATGTTCATGTTATATGGTTGATTTAATTATCTGGTCCATGTATTGATACTAGAATTGATTCTAGCATGTTGTAACATACTCTAGCAAGCTTCTGATGATCTATTGATCATCAGTTGCTTGTACAAGCTGTGGTGCTGTTCCTGTGCCTCACTGCTGCTTACCCTGTGATGTGTGTGTGTCACACAGACTGGCTTTGGTGTGTGCTGGGGCTTGCTTAAGCATCATTTGATGCTTGCAATGATCCATTGGATCATCTGCAAGGTTCTTGTGCTATGATTACTTGTGTAGTTCATTTATCTGTATTAGCTTGCTTTATTGGATGGATAAATGATGTGAACTGCTTGCAGTGATGATCATTTCAATGAATTTGGTAGGGCTAGATGGATGCCAACACTTGGTTGTGTACCCTAGCCCTCCTTTTTGAACCCTACAGGGTGATGATATCTGTGCATGGCTTCTCTGTTGGGATTGGTTAAGTGGTTGAGGTGGCCTCAACAACGAACTCTTCGTCGTTCAGAAGCTCCCACCCCCGTTGGCTTGATGTGTATGGACAATTGCTCTCTGGCTTGACCATATTTGGTTGCCAGATGCTTTTGATGTTGACAAACATGAATAGACACTTGATAGTCTATCTGTCCGATGGTGTAGTGGCCATAGGTGCTAAGTGAATCTGGCTAGCTAGATAGGACCATCTCCTTGCTGGATTTCCTTGGTTATGCCACTGGTTTGACATAGCCAATGTTCCCAGGGTGTCTTCCTATTGGTTTTCCTCTTGTTTACTTGCACCAATTTGGCTATTAGCCATATGATGACTCACATATAGGGTTTCTACCCACTTTGCTTCTGTGACTTGTGCATATGATGGATTTATATGAGCAAAACCTTGCTTGCTCATGATTTATTGGTATACCTCACTCCAGCTCCTAGAAATGGGTGTTGGTGTAGAGGTTCAGCTGCTGGTTGATTTCTTGGCTTGCCCTGCTCCTCCTTGCAAGCTTGATGCTTGGTTAATTTCTGGTGATTGGGGAATAGGTGAGACAGCTCTGGCTGTTCACCTGTTCTTGGTGTTCTTGAGATGTTCTTGCTATCTGGTGACTTACTCTGCTGCTTGTCGATGAATGAGCTAGGGTTTACTGTGGAAAAGGTTTTATACCTCCCTGCTTTGTTTCCCTGGTCGACAACAAGGTCTGGCACCCTTGGTGACTCACTGATGGTGTGTGTGTTGTGCTCCATGCACACTGCCTTGTGAGCAGGCTGTGTGTGTGTATACCAGATGCTTTGCACTTGGGCTGTGAGAGGATCAGCTCGGCAGAGTTGATCATATCTGCTCAATTCTCATTTCTTTGCTAACCTGCCACTTGGCATAACACTTGTCTTTGGTCTTTGTGTGTGTGATTGCAGGGAACAATGTGATGCTCTGGATGAAGATCAAGATCCTCTTGAGCAAGATCTCCATGATGATCATCTTGTGTAGTTTTAGGATAGATCATTCACTTGTAATTTTCTTTTCTTTTTCTTTTTCCTTTTATTCAATTTTATGTAATGTGTTGTAATATTTCATATTTCTATTCTGAATATTGTAATTGACAATGTATCATGTGTGATTATCAATAAAGCTCCAATTTTCCTCAATGAGCTTTACTTTATATTTGTATTGTTCATATTCTTTATTATTTATAATTTGTTTAATGAATTACCTCACATTTGAATTATGAGATATTCATTTGATGTTTGAATTTGAAATTCAAATGCAACTTAGGTTTGAATTCAATCATGCAACTTAAAATTGAATTCAATCGTGCAACTTAAGTTTGTGATGCAATATCCCTTCTCTCTTCTCCAAAACCCTAGTTTAGTTGAATAAGAGCAAGTTTGTCGCACTCTCGAAATCCTAACCCTGTAAGGTGTCGAGAGAGAAACTTGTCCCCCTTCGATGCAGTTTTGTTTTAAAAGCGCGAAATTTCCCCAGAATTTACGATGCAATGCACATCCCTTTCTAAAATCTACCCCTCGATCGTCTCTAAACCTGGGACATTACAGCCTTTCCCCCTTAAAGAAAACTTCGTCCCGAAGTTGTGGTTGTAATACCTGAAGAGTTTGGGGTATGTTTTCCTCAGGTCTTCCTCCTTTTCCCAGGTGGCTTCTGTCAACACCCGGATTTTTAAGTCCAGATGCCTATCATGCCATTCATCGCAATCCCAGGAATATTGTATTTGCGAGACATAATAGATTGATATCACAACACATCATTCATTAGATACCATAATCGTCTTACAAATAAAGGATCACATGATCCAGTCTCATTACAATAATAGAAGTTCTAATTATTCATTACATAACACATAGCGGAAGCGAAAGTAGCGTAGTAGTCCATCTATTCCACAGGCAACTGTTGACGTCAGGAGTGATCCTAGTTGTCGTAGACGTCCTGCTGTCCTTCTTCCGGGTTCTGGTACTCGTCTTCATAGTCTGGCCATTTGAATAGCCAGGGACACGGCCATGAGTACTTTAAAGTACTCGCAAACTAATACTAAGGTAAATACTATCAACTATAGTACGGGGGTTCTAAGCTCTAGTTTCATTTGCATAAAGCCGCTTTATTTCATAAGCACTTTTAATAATCAAAGCCTCTTCAATTAACTAACTCAAGTGGGAACATTAGTGTCATTCCCACAACTCAGTTGTGATTCAAAGTCAAAGTCACCTTTCAATTCAAATCACAAGTCACCATTCATATTTTTGGAAAAGTTCTGATGACGGAACAGTATGGCCTTTCCAACTGTCCATGACCGTGGACGCGGCTATTCGAATAGGTTTAACTCTGCAGAGGTTGTACACTTGTGCCACAACAATTGCAATAGTTCGTCGGGGTAATCGGCCCTGATTTATCGTACGCAGTACGCGAACTACCAATCCTAACCTTTCATTTACATACTCTAGTATAGGCACCTCTCCCCATGAGCTTGGCCTCCTAGTGAAGACACGCGGTCAGCCTGGGAACTGCACAGGGCTTGGGCCAGACATTCACCTCATTTCACGTCATTTCACATCACTTCACCGAGTACGGAGGCAGCCTCGGCATAACCCCTATGACGCTTGTTCGAGAGGAACCCATACTAAAATACATAAGTTTCCAGCTAAGCCTTACCCAGATTCATGTATTGTGCGGGTACTTGTAAAATTGGAATGGTATCGCATCCGAACCCAACCATCAGTGTTTTTGTAAAATTCACCAAGTCATTCACCAGTCATATTCACCTTCAAAATCTCTCAATAGAATGACTCGTCATTCCAAGGTTTTCAAAGTCATTTCAATTCACAAGTTCCCAACTAGAATAGTCACTTTTAATATTGAGCACTAGCAGCTAGTTATGAGGGGTGCTAAGTATCTTGGAGCTTGCTAGGCTAAGTGTGATGCTCTTGTACTACTCTATAATTCAGCCAAGTGAATCATAAACCAAAAAGTAACTTTGATAAATAAAATCAAGTAAAGCTTGTAAAGTAAAAACTTGGGATAGGTTCATAAAGTAAAATGTAATGGTGCCTTGCTCTTGTAGATCTTTGCACTTTGCAAGAATATAACTTGCAACCAAAATGGTTTGCATTAGTCTAGCTTGCATTGGTAATAGCTTGCCTTGATTGGTGATGTGATCAAAGTTCTCTTGCTCTTCCTCTTGGTAGAAGACCTCTTCCTCTTGATAGTCTCCGGTACTAGCGTCTATAAACGAATACGAGGATACAATCACCAAACAACACTTAAGTAGTCTTAATTAGCCTTAAGGGCTCACACAATGGATCTAGCATCATTACTTAACATTTATCCAACAATTATTCTAGGGTTTCCTTATTTAACATTAGGAAAATAATTTCCTCTCATTGAAAGTTGAAATTAGGGTTTCTCTTTGGTTTGGAGAAATAATTTCCTCTCATTGAATCTTCTTAAGATTTAATCTTCTCAAATAACCAGGGATGATCCCATGTTGACCAAGGTCAACACTTCACACTTATTATTTGAGAAAAGTGATTTAAATGAGATTCATCATCTCATGAGATTTAAATAACTAGTGTAATTTAAATACTATGTTGATTTAAATTCTACAAGTGAGCAAGTATAAGCCTAAGTAATTAAAGGTCAACACATTACTTCATCATACTTGATACAAGGATTTAAATGAGGTGCTACACCTCATAGATTTAAATTCCTAAAATTTTGATATAGTTTAAATGGACTAGTATTGAGTACATAGCCAATATTTTGGTTCTAGCCCATGATCATGTACAGAACCCATATCATCTTTTTACATAGTAAAATAGAGTTTGTTAAATGTGAATTATTGCAATTGGATTCACTTCAAAATTCACAATGGTTGATTTTTAAGATTTATTTGAATACTGAAAAGTATCTGTTTTGTTATTTTTGCTATTCAAAAACTTCACAAGGTATGGGGTTGAGACCAGTGAGGTTAGTTAGAAAATTTCATAAGCTTTCTATAGCATTTTGAATCACCAGATTTGGATTTATAGATTTAAAGCTATTCAATTTCTAGCACTGCATCAATATTGAAATTTGCTGAATCAATTAATTTGAACAAGGCTAGATGGGCTCAGGCGGGAAAAGAATTGGGCCTAATTGGTTTGAAACAGAGAAAACCCAGCCCAGCAGCGCTTCACAGCCGCGGGCCAACTGACAGGTGGGACCTACACGTCAGCGATACATAACAACCGAATCGTTATGTTCTAACCTGGACCGCGCGATTAGAAGTGGATCCGACGGTGGGGCTTCGTCGTCGTCGACGGGGGAGGAGGGCTTGCTGCGCCGGCGAGGTAGGGGGTCGGAGAGAGTTCCAGGCCGCCGGCGATCGAGGGAGAGGGGCGAGGCGACGTTGTCGACGGTGTAGAGGCCCCTGGTACAGCGGCGAGGCTCGGGGCGGCGTGAATCGGCGACGGGGATCCGCGGGCTCCGGCGAGGTCGGCGATGCAATTGGGGCTAGCTAGGGAGCAATGTGGACGAGCAAGGTGTCGAGGATGATCAGAAGGAAGAGGGGAAGCGAATGGTGTGAGAAACTCGTGCTGGGGTTGCCTCTGTTTATAGGGGAGCGAGATGCTGCGGGTGCCCGTGGAGGTCGTCCATGGCGCCGGCGTCTGGAGCGGCGAAGGGGCAAGCTAGTGAGTGCGTCGTGTAGGCGACGGCTAGGCGGAGCTAGCGCGCGTGAAGGGACAGCAGAGGAAGAACGGGAGCATGCTGGATCATCGTCGTCCTCGCAGTACGGGCACGGCAGAGCGTTGATCATGGCGATGGCTAGGGCGTTCCCGTGTGCCAGTAGGGTTGTCCAGGAGCTAGCTGGTGCGTAGGTGTGTGCGCGTGCGAAAGGAGAAGAGGAGGGGAGGACGGACGCGATCGAGCGAGCATGCGCTCTGTCGTGTCCAGAGACATGCTCATGCGCGTTCTGGCATGACCTGGGGGTCGTGGGCGCGTCTAGGCGTGTCCAAAGATGGGCGTTGGCATGTCTGTCTCCGGCCAGGGAAGGTACCAGCGTGATCAGCGAGGTAAGGACGATCCAGTAGTGATGCGGGGTGGCCTTCGGACACTGATGCGTGTGGTTGACACGTCCGTTGGGAACCCCAAGAGGAAGGTGTGATGCGCACAGCGGCAAGTTTCCCTCAGTAAGAAACCAAGGTTTAATCGAACCAGTAGGAGTCAAGAAGCACGTTGAAGGTTGATGGCGGCGGGATGTAGTGCGGCGCAACACCGAGGATTCCGGCGCCAACGTGGAACCTGCACAACACAACCAAAGTACTTTGCCCCAACGAAACGAGTGAGGTTGTCAATCTCACCGGCTTGCTGTAACAAAGGATTAGATGTATAGTGTGGATGATGATTGTTTGCGAGAAAACGAGTAAAACAGTATTGCAGTAGATTGTATTTCGAGTATAGAGAATTGGACCGGGGTCCACAGTTCACTAGAGGTGTCTCTCCCATAAGATAAACAGCATGTTGGGTGAACAAATTACAGTTGGGCAATTGACAAATAAAGAGGGCATGACCATGCACATACATATTATGATGAGTATTGTGAGATTTAATTGGGCATTACGACAAAGTACATAGACCGCTATCCGAGCATGCATCTATGCCTAAAAACTCCACCTTCGAGGTTATCATCCGAACCCCTCCGGTATTAAGTTGCTAACAACGGACAATTGCATTAAGTATTGCACATAATGTAATCAGTGACTACATCCTTGAACATAGCACCAATGTTTTATCCCTAGTGGCAACGACACATCCATAACCTTAGAGGTTCTTGTCACCCCTCCAGCATTCACGGAGACATGAACCCACTATCGAGCATAAATACTCCCTCTTGGAGTTACTAGCATCAACTTGGCCGGAGCATCTACTAATAACGGAGAGCATGCAAGATCATAAACAACACATAGACATAACTTTGATAATCAACATAACAAGTATTCTCTATTCATCGGATCCCAACAAACGCAACATATAGAATTACGGATAGATGATCTTGATCATGTTAGGCAGCTCACAAGATCCGATAATGAAGCACAATGGGGAGAAGACAACCATCTAGCTACTGCTATGGACCCATAGTCCAGGGGTAGACTACTCACACATCACTCCGGAGGCGACCATGGCGGCGTAGAGTCCTCCGGGAGATGATTCCCCTCTCCGGCGAGGTGCCGGAGGCGATCTCCTGAATCCCCCGAGATGGGATTGGCGGCGGCGGCGTCTCTGGAAGGTTTTCCGTATCGTGGCTCTCGGTACTGGGGGTTTCGCGACGGAGGCTTTAAGTAGGCGGAAGGGCAGGTCAGGAGGCGGCACGAGGGGCCCACACCACAGGGCCGCGTGGCCAAGGGGGGGCCGCGACACCCTAGGGTGTGGCCACCTCGTGGCCCCACTTCGTCTCCTCTTCGGTCTTCTGCAAGCTTCGTGGCAAAATAGGACCCTGGGCGTTGATTTCGTCCAATTCCGAGAATATTTCGTTACTAGGATTTCTGAAACCAAAAATAGCAGAAAACAGACAATCGGCACTTCGGCATCTTGTTAATAGGTTAGTTCCGGAAAATGCACGAATATGACATAAAGTGTGCATAAAACATGTAGATATCATCAATAATGTGGCATGGAACATAAGAAATTATCGATACGTCGGAGACGTATCAGCATCCCCAAGCTTAGTTCCTGCTCGTCCCGAGCAGGTAAAACGATAACAAAGATAATTTCTGGAGTGACATGCCATCATAACCTTGACCATACTATTTGTAAAGCATATGTAGTGAATGCAGCGATCAAAACAATGTATATGACATGAGTAAACAAGTGAATCATATAGCAAAGACTTTTCATGAATAGTACTTCAAAACAAGCATCAATAAGTCTTGCATAAGAGTTAACTCATAAAGCAATAATTCAAAGTAAAGGCATTGAAGCAACACAAAGGAAGATTAAGTTTCAGCGGTTGCTTTCAACTTATAACATGTATATCTCATGGATAATTGTCAACATAGAGTAATATAATAAGTGCAATATGCAAGTATGTAGAAATCAATGCACAGTTCACACAAGTGTTTGCTTCTTGAGGTGGAGAGAAATAGGTGAACTGACTCAACAATGAAAGTAAAAGAATGGTCCTCCATAGAGGAAAAGCATCGATTGCTATATTTGTGCTAGAGCTTTGATTTTGAAAACATGAAACAATTTTGTCAACGGTAGTAATAAAGCATATGTATCATGTAAATTATATCTTACAAGTTGCAAGCCTCATGCATAGTATACTAATAGTGCCCGCACCTTGTCCTAATTAGCTTGGACTACCGGATCATCACAATGCACATGTTTTAACCAAGTGTCACAAAGGGGTACCTCTATGCCGCTCGTACAAAGGTCTAAGGAGAAAGCTCGCATTGGATTTCTCGCTATTGATTATTCTCAACTTAGACATCCATACCGGGACAACATAGACAACAGACAATGGACTCCTCTTTTATGAATAAGCATGTAACAACAATTAATAATTTTCTCATATGAGATTGAGGATATTGTCCAAAACTGAAACTTCCACCATGGATCATGGCTTTAGTTAGCGGCCCAATGTTCTTCTCTAACAATATGCATGCTTAACCATAAGGTGGTAGATCTCTCTTACTTCGGACAAGACGAACATGCATAGCAACTCACATGAAATTCAACAAAGGGTAGTTGATGGCGTCCCCGGTGAACATGGTTATCGCACAACAAGCAACTTAATAAGAGATAAAGTGCATAAGTACATATTCAATACCACAATAGTTTTTAAGCTATTTGTCCCATGAGCTATATATTGCAAAGGTGAATGATGAAATTTTAAAGGTAGCACTCAAGCAATTTACTTTGGAATGGCGGAAAATACCATGTAGTAGGTAGGTATGGTGGACACAAATAGCATAGTGGTTGGCTCAAGTATTTTGGATGCATGAGAGGTATTCCCTCTCGATACAAGGTTTAGGCTAGCAAGGCTATTTGAAACAAACACAAGGATGAAGCGGTGCAGCAAAACTCACATAAAAGACATATTGTAAACATTATAAGACTCTACACCGTCTTCCTTGTTGTTCAAACTCAATACTAGAAATTATCTAGACCTTAGAGAAACCAAATATGCAAACCAAATTTTAGCATGCTCTATGTATTTTTCATTAATGGGTGCAAAGCATATGATGCAAGAGCTTAAACATGAGCACAACAATTGCCAAGTATCACATTACCCAAGACATTATAGCAATTTACTACACGTATCATTTTCCAATTCCAACCATATAACAATTTAACGAAGAAGAAACTTCGCCATGAATACTATGAGTAGAGCCTAAGGACATACTTGTCCATATGCTACAGCGGAGCGTGTCTCTCCCACACGGTGAATGCTAGGATCCATTTTATTCAATCAAAACAAAAACAAAAACAAACCGACGCTCCAAGCAAAGCACATAAGATGTGATGGAATAAAAATATAGTTTCAGGGGAGGAACCTGATAATGTTGTCGATGAAGAAGGGGATGCCTTGGGCATCCCCAAGCTTAGACGCTTGAGTCTTCTTAGAATATGCAGGGGTGAACCACCGGGGCATCCCCAAGCTTAGAGCTTTCACTCTCCTTGATCATGTTGCATCATACTCCTCTCTTGATCCTTGAAAACTTCCTCCACACCAAACTTAGAACAACTCATTAGAGGGTTAGTGGACAATAAAAATTAACATGTTCAGAGGTGATATAATCATTCTTAACACTTCTGGACATTGCATAAAGCTACTGGACATTAATGGATCAAAGAAATTCATCCAACATAGAAAAAGAGGCAATGCGAAATAAAATGCAGAATCTGTCAAAACAGAACAGTTCGTATTGACGAATTTTATCGAGGCACCAGACTTGCTCAAATGAAAATGCTCAAATTGAATGAAAGTTGCGTACATATCTGAGGATCACTCACGTAAATTTGCATAATTTTCTGAGTTACCTACAGAGAAAACAGCGCAGATTCGTGACAGCAAAGAAATCTATTTCTGCGCAGTAATCCAAATCTAGTATGAATTTTTCTATCAACGACTTTACTTGGCACAACAAAACACTAAACTAAGATAAGGAGAGGTTGCTACAGTAGTAAACAACTTCCAAGACACAAAATAAAAACAAAGTACTGTAGTAAAAACCATGGGTTGTCTCCCATAAGCGCTTTTCTTTAACGCCTTTCAGCTAGGCGCAGAAAGTGTGTATCAAGTATTATCAAGAGATGAAGTATCAACATCATAATTTGTTCTAATAATAGAATCAAAAGGTAACTTCATTCTCTTTCTAGGGAAGTGTTCCATACCTTTCTTGAGAGGAAATTGATATTTTATATTACCTTCCTTCATATCAATGATAGCACCAACGGTTCGAAGAAAAGGTCTTCCCAATATAATGGGACAAGATGCATTGCATTCAATATCCAAGACAACAAAATCAACGGGGACAAGGTTATTATTAACGGTAATGCGAACATTATCAACTTTCCCCAAAGGTTTCTTTGTAGAATGATCAGCAAGATTAACATCCAAATAACAATTTTTCAGCGGTGGCAAGTCAAGCATATTATAAATTTTCTTAGGCATAACAGAAATACTTGCACCAAGATCACATAAAGCATTACAATCAAAATTTTTAACCTTCATCTTAATGATGGGCTCCCAACCATCCTCTAGCTTTTTAGGAATAGAGGCGTCGCGCTCTAGTTTCTCTTCTCTAGCTTTTATGAGAGCATTTGTAATATGTTGCGTGAAAGCCAAATTTATAGCACTAGCATTAGGACTTTTAGCAAGTTTTTGCAAGAACTTTATAACTTCAGAGATGTGGCAATCATCAAAATTCAAACCATTATAATCTAAAGCAATGGGATCATCATTCCCAATGTTGGAAAAAAATTCAGCGGTTTTATCACGAGCGGTTTGCGAGTTTTAGCAGTTTCGGGCAGTTTCTCGCGCTTTGCATTAGAAGTGGAAACATTGCTAACACCAACTCTTTTATTATTAATAGTAGGAGGTGCAACAACATGTGTAGCATTAGCATTACTAGTGGTGGTAATAGTCCAAACTTCAGCTACATTCTTCTCTTTAGCTAGTTTTTCATTTTCTTCTCTATCCCACCTAGCACGCAATTCAGCCATTAATCTTATATTCTCATTAATTCTAACTTGGATGGCATTTGCTGTAGTAGTAATTTTGTTATCTAAATCCTCGGGTTTAGCAGCCATTTTATTAATTAAAGAAGATTGTGATGCAGACATGTATGAGATTCGATTTTCAGCATTAGCAAGTTTAGTTTGCAACCCCGAGATCTCCCTACTCAGATTTTCAAGTTGATTCCCTATATTCTTCAACAAGGTAGATTGCTCATTCATTGTTTTAGTAAACAATTTATTTTGCTCATATTGTGATTGCATAAAGCTCTTAGTGGATCTTTCAATTTCTAGCATCTTTTCTTCATTAGGTGAAACATATCTACCATGAGAGTTACCATTAGCAGGATATGGCCTAGAATCATTGTAATTGTTATTTTTAATGAAATTCACATCAACATATTCTTTTTGAGCAACCAATGACGCTAACGGAACATTAATACACTGGTGGAAAAAGGGGCTTTGGTCGTGGTTGGCAACTGCCATTAGTCGCGGTGGCGCAACCGCGACCAAAGTAGCGCGACTAAAGGCCCCCCCTTTAGTCGCGGTTCCTTACGAACCGCGACTAAAGGCCCGTCCACGTGGGCCGCAGGCGGCGCCAGGGCGGAGGACCTTTAGTCGCGGTTCTTCTGGCCAACCGCGACTAAAGGCCTCCGCAGGGTTTAGGGTTTTAGCCCCCCTCCCCCTAAATCTGGTTTCTTTTTAATTTGTATTGTTTTATTTCTTTTGGGTTTTAATTTTGAAGGAGTTTCACATATTCTACGGTACTACATACATGTATATGAATGTACAATTTCAAACAAATTTGAAATTAGAACCAAAAAGAATTCAAGAGGAATATACAATATATATTCAATATCGGATGACCATATACAATATATATTCAATATCGGATGACCATATACAATTTTGAACAAGTTTCCATCCATAATTTAGTGCATAAAAAGTTCTATGTCATCGTAATGGTGTTCTCCTCTAGGATCGATGACTTCCCTCGCCAACCATCCAGCTAGTTCCTCTTGAAGTGGTCGGAAGCGAGGTTCTGGACTAAGCGTCTTCCGGAGGTTATTCCTCAGGATGTTGTTCTCACACTACTGGTCCCGCTCATTGCAGTATCTCCGGATCCTCTCACAAACATAGTATCCACATAGATTGGTCCCCGGTGGCTGAATATCCCCGGTCGTCCGCACTTGCCATTTTAAAATGTAGCTCTTTTTTGAATTCACCGACCTTGGTATCTACGAACCGTCTCCAAACCCTACGAGGCAAAGAAAATTAAATGAACAAGAGAGTTATTAATTAGTTACTTGATATTAGGAAATGATGAACGAAATAGGCCGATCGATATAGAGCGCAAATGAATGAAAATAATTACTTTTGCATCATTTTTCTCATGTCGCCCCAAAGCGCCGGATCCATATTCAGAGAGTCGTGGACGAGAATTGAGGAGGTCTGAACTTGAATTACCATAAGAATCCAGTGGAACCTACGGACACGATACATGCACGATCATGCATAACTCATCGATTAGCCACATACCATGCATGGAGTAAACAAAAGAGAATGTGCTCAAGACAGAAACACTCACCCAAAATGGTAAGGAAATAGAATATCACTTTTGAGTTTCTGTTTTCTAATAAACCGCCACAGGTCATCCTCCACGTCGGCGGGGTGGTGTTCTAACACATATGAATTAACGATTTGTGGGTCAATGAACCCAACATCATGGATGTTCCTTATTCGCATTTCCCGCTTCTTCATTCTGCATAATAGCGTACACAACAAGATAGTTAGGACAATATATATATATATATATAGTGCAGGCAATGAATGAGATGGGGTAGAAATTAATAAATCACTTACAGAACATAGCAACTGATGATAGATTTGTCGAGGTCGCGCAGATTGAACAGCTGGAACAATTCACTCAGATGAATTTGCACATAGTAATGTTTGAAGTGATGCTCATGTCTAACTTCCGCATAGATATAGTCTTTGGCGTTTTTATGTTTTATGTAACCCTTGTACCAATTTAGCAGACCTTTCATTTGTCGAGGTAGATCCTCTTCCTGCGCAGGCTCGACGAGAGGGCCATTCTTCACATATGTAAATACTACGTCCTTCATTGGCGCCTCATCAAGGCCTAACAGTGCACGAAGAGTGATACCTAAGTCGGCCGCTTGTTCTCTGGCACTCGTTACAGTCAATCCATGTTCTGCCGCAGCTGCTATGATATCGGAGGCATCCGGACCGGCGGCTTGCACTATGAGCGGGGCGATCGATTGTTTACTTTGTTCCCCGAGCTGGGCAACTTCTTTCCCCCTTTCTAATTTTTTCTCGGCCTCCTCCTCCAAGGCTTTCTTCTCCACCAACTCTTGGTTCCTCTTGAACGCGAGTGCTTGCCTACGAAGTTCACGTAAATAGTCGTCAGGCAGATTCTTCGCGGCTTGGGACGGTGTGTTCAAAAATGACTTAGCCCAGCTCTTTTCCTTGTCGAGAAAATACTTGCTTGGGCTCGGGCTCTCTTTTCTTCTTGCAGTCCGCCTTCCATTTCTCATATTCAGCAGCCGCGCGTGAGTCGACTTCCTCGGCACTACGTTCCCAAGGCCTTGTGGGGAGAGGCTTCAGTGATGGCTCTGGTATCTTTGTGGTTCTAGGTACATAAGGGTCCGGGTTAATAACCCGGGACTCGCTACGCTTCTTCGCCGGAGGTGGATTGGGGGCGGTGTCCGCCGATCACCCGCCGGACGAGGACCGGGGGCGGCATCTGCTTACCCGCCGGAGGTGAATTGGGGGGCGGCGTCGGCTGACGTGAAGGAGGTGTAGGTGAAGCACCACCACCACCGCCGCCACCGCCACCGTCACCGCCACCGCCACCGCCACCACCACCACCGTACGGGGGTGGACTTGTTGGCGCCTCGCCTGGAAACTTGATAAATTTCTTCTGCCATAGAATGAACCGGCGCTTGACATCTCCAAGTCTTTTCACCCCTTCAGGTGTAGCAATGTCAATGTCCAGGTCCTCAAACCCTTGGACTATCTCCTCCACCGTGACACGAGCATAGCCATCTTGAATGGGGTTGTTGTGGTGGAGTGCTCCAGTGGTAAAGCACTGCCGATGGCTACCTTCATGGACATGTTCCCGATAGGATAATACAGATGATATGCTTTCATCTCCTTTATATCGTCCACGGGGTAGCGAGGAGGCTCCGGTGTAGTAATTTCGACCACCAGAGGCTCCGGTGCAGTAATTTCTATCGTCGGTGCACCAGCCGGTGAGGCCTCCGTGGAAGCCACGCTGCTTCTTCTCCGCTGCTGGCTTCCGAGATCCATTGGATGATCTTCATGCTGCGCCCGAGCTGCATCTCTTTCGGCGACTAGTACACTCACGGTTTTCTTCATCACATCCATTTCCGTTACCAACTTCGCCACAACATCCGCATCCCGATCCATCTTTCTCTTACGGCTTCGTAACCGTACGGGTCATCGTTCTGGGGGAACCCTACTTTCCACGGAATGGGCCCCATGCCTCGTACACGTCCTCCGTGTTCAGGATTCCCGAGGGCTTTTGTCAGGGCGTTGTTCTCTCTGTTGAACTTGATCCTCCCCTCTTGAGCATCCCTCATTGCCTCAATAAGCTTTTGGGTGGGTGTAATTATTTTGCCCTGATAAACACACTCCCATGTCTCCGGGTTCAGCGATCCCCCATGCCCGTACCACCAGCTTTTGGCCCTTGGGTCCCATCCCTCCGTACTCGGACGGATTCCTCGCGCCCTCAGCTCGTTCTCCATCTTCTCCCACTTAGGCTGCCAAAAGCGATACCCTCCTGGCCCCATAATATGATTGTGCTCCTTCTTGGCCGCATTCTCCTTATTTTTTTTCGATATTTCAAGGAACTGCTCCGATTTCTTTTGCTTCACAAATTCTGGCCAATCATGTTGCAGTTTCTCATATTGTCCTGTGAAATCCGGAGTCTTGCCCTGCTTGACAAAGTCATGGGCTAGATTTTGCTTGTATTTCCGGAATGCATTGGCCATCTTAGAAAGAGCGAATTGTTTGACTAGCTTGCACCTCTCCTTGTTTTCTTGAATCTTGTTACCCGCCTCATCGTATCTGCGGTATTCCGGAGGTAGAACGAAATGTTCCATAAGCTTCTTGAAGCAATCTTTTTTGTTCTCTTATCGACAAAAGTGAAACCAAGACGTGCCTTCTTTGGCTCATTCCACTCCTGGACGGTGATCGAGACGTTGTCTCTAACAACGGCTCCGCATTGGCTGACAAACTTGGTGGCGTTCTTGCTGGGCTCCAGCGGCCTGCCGGTTTCTTCATCGACAACCTCGATGGTGCATGTTTCGTTTGGTTTCATCGTCTTGGTTGCGCCACACTTTGACGACGTACTCGATTTTTTCGACGATCCGGCCGAGGGCTAAAATAAGAAAGAGAGTCGCGCGCGTTAGTACACACACATTTATTCAAATCAGTTAGTTTGTATCACCAGACGCTCAATATGTATATATATATACCTCGGCGCCGGAGGTGGTTGCTACTTCCAATTGAAGATCGTCGTTTATCGACGTTTCTTCGGCATCATCTTGCTGACGGCGCCCTTCATCTTCACCCTCAAGGTTCGGATAAGAAGAGATATCATCTTCTTCTTCTCCGGTCGGCACATATGGAATATCGCCTTTTATGATGCCGAACATATGGTCTTCAGCGTCCGGATCATAGTTGTCCAGAATCGGGTCAGCTCTATCGTCCGCCATATGTCAGTCCTGAAAACATGTAGTCAAAACAAATTAATTAAGTGAAGAAGGGGCGGTGGCGGTGGCGAAAGGGCGGTGGCAAAAGGAGGGGGCGAGGAAGGGGTGGGAGAGGGTGTCGCGGCGGATTCATCGGACAAGTGCCGTGGCGAGGGGGAAGGGCGACGTGAACCGGTTGGGCAAACAGAGACGGCGCGGTCTCGTGCGCGCGCGCGGCGCGCGGTCGGCGTCTCGTTGTGCGTGCACGGGCGGCGACGACTTACGGCGACGACTTACGGCCGGCGTCTCGTTGTGCGTGCACGGGCGGCGACGACTTAACAAAAATGATGTAATAGTATATTTTTTCCAAGGTGATAGGGATTTTGCTTAATAACATTCCAAAGTATTATATGTTAAGAAAATAACATTCTAATATATTATTATTTTTACTTATTTTGAGTTCTTTTAAAAGTGAAAAAAACAAAAGTAAAAAATTTAGTTCATTTTTTTGAGTTCTTTTTAAAAGTGAAAAATACGAAAGTAAAAATTTAGTTCATTTTTTGACAAACTTTTGTTATTAAGTTATTTTTGTTAAATTTTGTTAAGTTATTTCTTGTTACTTTAAAATTTTGTTATACATGTTAAAGTCAATTTTTTATTAAGTGAAATGAGGCCGGGAGATTTATTATTAAGTCAATTTGTGTTTAGTAAAAAAACAAAAAACAAAAAACAAAAAAAAGGGCGCCGGTCTCTCTTTCTCTCTCTCTCTGTTTCTCTGTCCGGCCGTCGGCACGCGCGACGGCGGCGGGCGAGGCAAGGGCGGCGGCGGGCGAGGCGACGGGCGAGGCGACGGGCGAGGCAAGGGCGGCGGCGGGCGAGGCAAGGGCGGCGGCGGGCAGGCGCCGGCCGGTACCTGGGCGGCGGCGGCAGTTCGATTCCGTTCGGCGCGGCGGCCGGGCGCGCGGCGCCGTGTAGCAGCAGGCGAGGGCGCGGCAGCGACGGCGCCGAGGCGCGGCGGAGGCGTCGAGGCGCGGCGGAGGCGTCGAGGCACGGCGTCGAGCGCGGCGGCGACGGCGTCGAGCGAGGGCGGCAGCGCGGTCGGGCGAGGCGACGAGGCGGCGCGCGGCGGTTCGTTTTGCAGAGACGAAGTGATCGAGAAGATCCGCGGCGGTTCGCGCCGCGAAATATATAGGGACCCCCCTTTGGTCGCGGTTGGTGTGGCCAACCGCGACTAAAGTCCCCCTTAGTCGCGGTTGGCCACACCAACCGCGACCAAAGGGTTTTTTCGCCGAATTTCGTTTCCGCGGAAAATACCTTTAGTCGCGGTTTGGGAGGCCAACCGCGACTAAAGGCATTTTTCAAAATGCTTTTCTTTTTCAAAATCTTAAAAATACAAATAATATATCAATAAATTCAGAAAAATAAAACCAATTCAATTCAAAATCTTAAAAATACAAATAATATATCAAAAAATAAAGAAAAATAAAACTAATTCAATTCAAAATCTTAAAAATACAAATAATATATCAATAAATTCAGAAAAATAAAACTAATTCAATTCAAAATCTTAAAAATACAAATAATATATCAATAAATTCAGAAAAATAAAACTAATTCAATTCAAAATCTTAAAAATACAAATAATATATCAATAAATTCAGAAAAATAAAACTAATTCAATTCAAAATCTTAAAAATACAAATAATATATCAAAAAATTCATAAAAATATAACTAATTCAATTCAAAATCTTAAAAATACAAATAATATATCAAAAAATTCATAAAAATATAACTAATTCAAATCAAAATCTTAAAAATACATATAATATATCAAAAAATTCAGAAAAATAAAACTAATTCAATTCAAAATCTTAAAAATACAAATTATCAAAAATTCATAAAAATAAAACTAATTCAATTCAAAAGTTCGTTGGCCCCCTCTTCCCGCCTCTTTCCGCCGACCCCCTCTTCCCTCCTCGTCTTCCCGCCATTTCTTCCCCTGTCTTCCCGCCTCTTTCTTCCCGCCAATTGTTTCCCGCCAATTTCTTCCGGCCTCTTTCTTCCCGCCAATTTTTTCCCGCCAATTTCTTCCCGCCACTTTCTCCCCGCCTCTTTCTTCCCGCCTCCTGTCTTCCCGCTCCCATTTTTCCCGCCATTTGTCACTACATATAGGTAGCCCGGCTTGGCTAGCATTATCACATCTCTACAATCTCTCATCACTCTCTCATGGCTTCCACCGCACCCACTCTAACCTACCAGCAGGTGGAGGAGCTTTGCGCCTCGAACTACCCTTGCCCTCCGGGCTACCGCGTCCCCTGCCGGGCCGGAGCCTAAGCGCCGGCGGCGTGCCGGTCCCTCCCGTCCCTCGAGGTACCGCGCGCCGGGCGGCCATCACGAACCACTACTACCTCGACCTCACGCCGGAGCAGCGGATGAATCCCCGCTGGTATCCCGATAACCAGCATACTTGGGACGCCTTCTTCATCAATCGGCGTGAGAGGGCGCTCGCCGAGTATGAGGAGGGACGGTCCGCCTCCCGGAAACTTCCACGAGGCCGGCCGTCGGCTATGGTGGTACGGCCGGACTCTGCAGAGCGTCATGGACTACATCACGGCCGGCGATATCCCCCGCCTGCGCTACCCTCGGTTCGAGCCACGAGCGCCGCCCGACGACAGCCGACGACAGCGGCCGACGACGACGCCGGCAACTTAGAAGGCGACGACTACCAGTACAACGGCGGCGGCTATGAAGACTACGAGTATGCATATTATACGCCTAGGCAGTAGTATGACTAAATCACTCCAAATTTCATGTATGCAGGAGTATGACTTAGTCACTCCAAATTTCATGTATGCAGGAGTATGACTTAGTCACTCCAAATTTCCTGTATGCAGGTGTATGACTTAGTCACTCCAAATTTCATGTATGCAGGAGTATGACTTAGTCACTCCAAATTTCATGTAGCATCAGTGCTATCTCGAGTCAATTGAATCATTCGAAAAAGGACACCAAACACATCACGGGTAATATAATTCACATGATTCATTCAACAAAGTTTGGTACAATAAATTATTACACATCATTTCTTCCCTTGTGTCCCTGCTTGCTTACGATTGTGCCGTATCCATGGAGCATCCTCATCATTTAACTTAATGCTTGGGTCGGTGTTCACTTTGAAGGGCGGAATTTCAGCAAACATATTATAATCTTCCGACATGTCTGTCTTGTCCTCCACTCCCACTATGTTTCTTTTCCCTGAAAGAACAATGTGGCACTTTGGATCATCGCATGATGTACTCGATCGTTTTCTTATCTTTCCGTTTCCTCGGTTTGCTACTCATGTCCTTGACATAGAAAACCTGAGCGACATCTTTCGCTAGGACGAATGGTTCGTCAAGGTAACCAAGATTGTTGAAATCCACCATTGTCATTCCGTATTGCTGGTCCACCTTTACCCCACCTCCCGTTAGCTTGAACCATTTGCACCGGAACAAAGGGACCCTAAAGGAGGGTCCATAGTCAAGTTCCCATATCTCCTCTATGTAACCATAATATGTGACCTTTTGCCCATTCTCGGTTGCTGCATCAAAGCGGACACCACTGTTTTGGTTGGTGCTCTTTTTATCTTGGGCGATCGTGTAAAATGTATTTCCATTTATCTCGTACCCTTGGAAAGTCGTTATAGTCGAAGATGGTGTCTTGGCCAACATGTACAAGCTGATCTACAACCTTATCGTCACTCATTAAATGTTTTCTCAACCAACTCGCCGAAAGTCTCCATGTGGGCCTTCCTAATCCAGGATTCGAGCTTCTCGGGGTTGTCCGAGCGTAAAATATTCTTGTGTTTCTCAAAGTACGGAGCCACCAAGCTGGAATTGGTCGAACCGTGTGGTGTGCTTCAGTCGGAGAATGGCCATCCATACATATCGTTGATTTCCTTCCGATCGTGCCTTTTCCACTTAGTCTCCCCTCGTGCCGCGATTGAGGAAGACCAATCGGCTTAAGGTCGGGAACAAAGTCAACACAAAACTCAATTACCTCCTCATTTCCATAGCCCTTGGCGATGCTTCCTTCCGGCCTAGCACGGTTACGAACATATTTCTTTAATATTCCCATGAACCTCTCGAAGGGGAACATATTGTGTAGAAATACGGGACCGAGAATGGAAATCTCATCGACTAGGTGAACCAGGAGGTGCGTCATAATATTGAAGAAGGATGGCGGGAACACCAACTCGAAACCGACAAGACATTGGATCACATCGTTACGTAACCGTGGTAGAACTTCGGATTGATTACCTTCGAGAGATTGCATTGAGGAATGCACATAGCTTCACAATGGCTACTCGAACATTTTCCGATAGAGCCCCCTCAAAGCAATCGGAAGCAATTGCGTCATAATCACGTGGCGGTCGTGAGACTTCGAGGTTTTGGAACTTTTTCTCCGCCATGTTTATTATTTCCTTTATATTGGACGAGAATCTGACGGGACCTTCATACTCTGCTCAGGCATTCAAAAAAGATGACCTTCTCTTCTTTGGTCGAGCGTAGGCGGCACGACCTTGAAACCGTTCGGATGCCGGTCATCGGGGTCTTTCAAACTTTGCTGGTCCTGCCGTGCTTCCTTTGTATCATTTGACTTCCCATACACGCCCAAGAAGCTTAGGATGTTCACGCAAATATTCTTCGTAAGGTGCATCACGTCGATTGCGGAGCGGACTTCTAGGACTTTCCAATATTCTAGCTCCCGAATATAGATTTCTTCTTCCACATGGCTACGTGCCCGTCGGCTCCCTTCGGAACTGATTGTCCGCCAGGACCCTTTCCAAAGATGACTTTCAAATCCTTGACCATATCAAATACCTCAGCACCAGTAGTGTTCCGCAGGCTTCGGCCGGTGATCTCGCCTTGCCGTTGTAATGCTTGCCTTTCTTTCTTACTCGGATGACCTTTCGGAAGAAATCGACGATGCCCAAGGTACACGTTCTTCTTACAATTTGGCAAATGTACACTTTCAGTCTCATGTAAGCAAGTGCGTGCATGCATTGTATCCCTTATTTGACAGTCCCGAAAGGTTACTAAGAGCAGGCCAATCGTTGATGGTTACGAAAAGCAACGCTCGTAGGTCAAATTCCTCTTCTTTGTGCTCATCCCACACACGGACACCAGTGTCTGCCCCACAGCCTGTAAAAGTTCATCAACTAATGGCCTTAGGTACACATCGATGTCGTTGCCGGGTTGCTTCGGACCTTGGATGAGCACCGGCATCATAATGAACTTCCGCTTCATGCACAACCAAGGAGGAAGGTTGTAGATGCATAGAGTCACGGGCCAGGTACTATGGCTGGAGCTCCGCTCGCCAAAAGGATTCATGCCATCCGTACTTAGACCAAATCTTATGTTCCTTGCGTCAGCTGCAAAATCTTTGAACTCTCTGTCGATCTTTCTCCATTGCGTTCCATCTGCGGGGTGTCTCAACTCCCCGTCCGACTTACGGTCCTCTTTGTGCCATCGCAACAACTTGGCATGCTCTTTGTTCCCGAACAGACGTTTCAACCGTGGTATTATAGGAGCATACCACATCACCTTGGCGGGAACCCTCTTCCTGGGTTTCCGGCCCTCAACATCGTCACCGGGGTCATCGCCTCGATCTTATAACGCAATGCGGTGCATACCGGGCATTCATTCAAATTCTCATATTCACCGCGGTAGAGGATGCGATCGTTGATGCATGCATGTATCTTCGGAACCTCTAAACCTAGAGGGCGGACAACCTTCTTTGCTTCGTACGTAGTGGCGGGCAACTCGTTATTCTTTGGAAACATATTCTTCAACATTTTCAGCAAGTTTTCAAATGCCGAGTCGGCTACACCTGCCTCGTGCCTTCCATTTCAGCAAATCCAAGTGTGCAGCCCAGCTTTTTCGGACCATCATCGCATCCGGGTACAGCGCCTTCCTGTGATCCTCTAACATGCGATCCAAATTCTCCCTCTCTTTTTCAGTTTCGCAGCGTCTCCGTGCATCAGCAATGGTCCGACCAAGATCATCAACGGGATCATCACGTGCCTCTTCTTCACCTTCCCCTTCACCTTCCCCTTCACCTTCAGCATCCTCCATGAAAGTATCACCGAAATGAGCAAGATAGCTTTCATCGATGAAATCATCCCCTTCTTCATCTTCTTCCATTATAACCCCTCTTTCTCCATGCTTGGTCCAACAATTATAGCTTGGCATGAAACCTTGCCGAAGCAGGTGCATGTGAACATCTCTTGAGGAAGAGTAACCCTTCTGATTCTTACAGTTAACACATGGACAGATAACAAAACCCCCTGCTTGTTCGCATTAGCCACTACGAGGAAATCTTTCAAACCCGTACTCGAACTTCGCCGGAGAGTCGGTTACCGTACATCCATTGTCGATTCATCTCGCATTATTATAATATAAAATATATAATTAACCATCATGCATTTGTTAAACTAACTAGCTACAAACAATATAAATTAAACAATGAACTACACACACATGCATATTTTATCAACGACACATCAAAGGTTCAAGTTGCTAACCGCGATCGAGGAGGAAAAAATAAATGAGAAAGCTCAAGTGTGGCTCCAACACTTCATATCATGTTTGTTTCATGCTCTTGGGGCATTTCATCAAACACCTTATGTGCATAAGAGGAACCAAAAGCAAACCTAACACCCACTTGTGAAGTTTGTGAAGAGAATGGCTCCAAATGGCTAAGTGTTGGCTGCTGGATGGGTATATATAGGGGGGGCTTTAGTCGCGGTTGGCCCGGCCAACCGCGACTAAAGCCCTCGGCACCTTTAGTCGCGGTTGGCCTGGCCAACCGCGACTAAAGCCCCCCACGTGCACCGGCTGGCCACCGAGCGCCCTGGGCCCAGGCCTTTGGTCGCGGTTCGCCTCCCAAACCGCGACTAAAGGTCCCATTAGTCGTGGTTCCTACAGCTTCGCGACTTATGGGGCTCACCGGAAGCCTGTTTTTCTACCAGTGATAGAATTAACATTAGGCCTACCATTCACAAGCATAGACATAATAGCATCAATCTTAACACTCAAGGAAGAGGTTTCTTCGACAGAATTTACCTTCTTACCTTGTGGAGCTCTTTCCGTGTGCCATTCAGAGTAGTTGATCATCATATTATCAAGAAGCTTTGTTGCCTCACCAAGAGTGATGGACATAAAGGTACCTCCAGCAGCTGAATCCAATAAATTCCGCGAAGAAAAATTTAGTCCTGCATAGAAGGTTTGGATGATCATCCAAGTAGTCAGTCCATGGGTTGGGCAATTTTTAACCAGAGATTTCATTCTTTCCCATGCTTGTGCAACATGTTCAAGTATCTAATTGTTTAAAATTCATTATGCTACTCCTCAAAGATATAATTTTAGCAGGGGGATAATATCTACCAATAAAAGCATCCTTGCATTTAGTCCAGGAATCAATACTATTCTTTGGCAGAGATAGCAACCAATCTTTAGCTCTTCCTCTTAGTGAGAAAGGGAACAATTTTAATTTTATAATGTCACCATCTACATCTTTATATTTTTGCATTTCACATAGTTCAACAAAATTATTAAGATGGGCAGCAAGCATCATCGGAACTAACACTGGAAAATTGCTCTCGCATAACAAGATTCAAGTAAAGCAGGTTTAATTTCAAAGAATTCTGCTCGTAGTAGCAGGTGGAGCAATAGGTGTGCATAAGAAATCATTATTATTTGTGGTTGTGAAGTCACACAACTTAGTATTTTCAGGGGTGGCCATTTTAGCAACAATAAATAAAGCAAACTAGATAAAGTAAATGCAAGTAACTAATTTTTTTGTGTTTTTGATATAGCAAACAAGATAGCAAATAAAGTAAAACTAGCAACTAATTTTTTTGTATTTTGATTTAGTGCAGCAAACAAAGTAGTAAATAAAACTAAGCAAGACAAAAACAAAGTAAAGAGATTGGGATGTGGAGACTCCCCTTGCAGCGTGTCTTGATCTCCCCAGCAACGGCGCCAGAAATTTGCTTGATGCGTGTGGTTGACACGTCCGTTGGGAACCCCAAGAGGAAGGTGTGATGCGCACAGCGGCAAGTTTCCCTCAGTAAGAAACCAAGGTTTAATCGAACCAGTAGGAGTCAAGAAGCACGTTGAAGGTTGATGGCGGCGGGATGTAGTGCGGCGCAACACCAGGGATTCCGGCGCCAACGTGGAACCCGCACAACACAACCAAAGTACTTTGCCCCAACGAAACGAGTGAGGTTGTCAATCTCACCAGCTTGCTGTAACAAAGGATTAGATGTATAGTGTGGATGATGATTGTTTGCGAGAAAACAGTAGAAACAAGTATTGCAATGAGATTGTATTTCAAGTATAGAGAATTGGACCGGGGTCCACAGTTCACTAGAGGTGTCTCTCCCATAAGATAAACAGCATGTTGGGTGAACAAATTACAGTTGGGCAATTGACAAATAAAGAGGGTATGACCATGCACATACATATTATGATGAGTATTGTGAGATTTAATTGGGCATTATGACAAAGTACATAGACCGCTATCCAAGCATGCATCTATGCCTAAAAAGTCCACCTTCGAGTTATCATCCGAACCCCTCCGATATTAAGTTGCTAACAACGAGACAATTGCATTAAGTATTGCGCGTAATGTAATCAGTGACTACATCCTTGAACATAGCACCAATGTTTTATCCCTAGTGGCAACAACACATCCATAACCTTAGAGGTTCTTGTCACCCCTCCAGATTCACGGAGACATGAACCCACTATCGAGCATAAATACTCCCTCTTGGAGTTACTAGCATCAACTTGGCCGGAGCATCTACTAATAACGGAGAGCATGCAAGATCATAAACAACACATAGACATAACTTTGATAATCAACATAACAAGTATTCTCTATTCATCGGATCCCAACAAACGCAACATATAGAATTACGGATAGATGATCTTGATCATGTTAGGCAGCTCACAAGATCCGATAATGAAGCACAATGGGGAGAAGACAACCATCTAGCTACTGCTATGGACCCATAGTCCAGGGGTAGACTACTCACACATCACTCCGGAGGCGACCATGGCGGCGTAGAGTCCTCCGGGAGATGATTCCCCTCTCCGGCGAGGGTGCCGGAGGCGATCTCCCGAATCCCCCGAGATGGGATTGGCGGCGGCGGCGTCTGCGGAAGGTTTTCCGTATCGTGGCTCTCGGTACTGGGGGTTTCGCGACAGAGGCTTTAAGTAGGCGGAAGGGCAGGTCAAGAGGCGGCACGAGGGGCCCACACCACAGGGCCGCGCGGCCAAGGAGGGGGCCGCGCCGCCCTAGGGTGTGGCCACCTCGTGGCTCCACTTCGTCTCCTCTTCGGTCTTCTGCAAGCTTCGTGGCAAAATAGGACCCCGGGCGTTGATTTCGTCCAATTCCGAGAATATTTCGTTACTAGGATTTCCGAAACCAAAAACAGCGAGAAAACAAGCAATCGGCACTTCGGCATCTTGTTAATAGGTTAGTTCCAGAAAATGCACGAATATGACATAAAGTGTGCATAAAACATGTAGATATCATCAATAATGTGGCATGGAACATAAGAAATTATCGATACGTCGGAGACGTATCAGACACCTCCACCTCAAGACCGTCAAGTGCAGCCCCGCCTATCGTCGACGCTACACCATGGGCAAGGAGTCCCCCAAGTGGACCAACAACACAAACCCCCGCCATATATGTCAAGGTGAACCCTTTCCTCTCTATGGTCGACCTCAACACCAACTTGAATGGTATGCTACCTCATGCCTATCATCATTGTGTCTATAGGTGCCGACACCGACAAGGACCACGAGAGTAGGAACTCCCATGGTGCAAGGAAGAGAAGAAGAAGAAGAAGGAAAGAAGAGAAGAAGGAAGAGGAAGAAGAGGTGGGAGGAAGAGGCCCAGCCTGGCCGGTCCAGGACCCGGTCAGACCGGACCCACAACCGGGCCGTCCGGTCCCAGGCCCGGTCAACCGGGCGCCCAACCGGGCGCAGCTCCCTCGTACGGGACGAAGACCGGAAACTTCGCGGATCCCGGTTTGCGCCCGGTCGACCGGACCCAGGACCGGACAGCCCGGTCACAGGCCCGGTCAGACCGGACCCAAACCGGATCTGACGGGAATGACCCACCAAACTGCCTAAGTTATCCTTTCGCGTACCTGTTCGCCCTTGCTGGCCATGTATGCCTATATAAGTAGCTTGGACCCCTTCCTTACCCCTTAGACTTGTTTTGAACTCAAACCTACCTTTGAGCTTAGTCTCCCTTGGGTATCATCCTCTCGTAATCAAGGCACCTTGGTTGTTGACTTTGATCTTGTTGAGTGAGATTCTAGTACAAGTTACTCTCTCTCCCTCACCAAGCTCTTCCTCTCCAACCCGAATCTCTCTCCGGGAATTCTGCCACGTGCCTCTTCCTCAGAGATTCTATTGGCGTGGTCCATCGAGCCACGGAGGTAAGCATCGGGTGTATCGGGTTGGTGTGCGTGAGTCTCGGAGTTCCTCGTGTTCGTCGTGTTCTTCGTGTTCCTCGCGTTCTCCCATCTCTCCCCTTGGTTTCGAAGTCAATCCGCGAGATCGGGCCACACACGGGGTCTTAGACCTCATCATATGGTATCAGCAGCCTTTGGTTTCCGCGGATTTGACCCCCCACCCATCCAATTTCGTCTCTAAAAAATTTCCCAAAAAATCCCCAAAAAATAGCCCTAAATTGCCTCTTGACCGATCTGTGATTTGGTTGCGTTTTGAGTGGTTTTGGTCCATGGATTTGGTGTTGGAGTGCTTGATCTACTATCTCCCAAACTTTTAGCCCCCGATTCCATCATTTCCCTTGGTTTTGGTCGATTTGGCTTGATTTCGCTCAAGAACAGGAGAGAGAAAAACTGTGCCCCGCGAAATCCGGTCGACCGGGCGCCAACCGGGCCAGTGACCGGACAGCCTGGCGCCAGGGCCGGTCAACCGGGCGCCAGACCGGGCGCCAACCGGGCGCCAACCGGGCCAGAACCCGGTCAACCGGGCTGTAGACAGGGCAGGCCGGTCCAGGGCCTGGTCAACCGGGCGCCAACCGGGCGCCACCTCCACCACCACCTCCGCCAACCACCGCCACCCTCTCCGCCACCGGCAAGCACCGCCACCCTCCCCAAACCACCGGAAAACATCACTGCGGCCCCATAACCTCCGCCGCAACCGCAAGGGCATCGACACCACCCACCACCGGCTTACCACCGCCACCACCGCCAAGCTACTTTGACCATTTTCTTCCGCTAACTTGTGTTTGCTTGTTCCGGTTTGAGTGCCTTGTTTGTACAACTAATCCGCAGCTACGAAGCAAGCGACGACATCCTCGGCACCTCGGACTTGCAACCGTACTCTTGACACCACCACCTTCATAGCAAGTTGTGTGTTCATCACCGCCTAACATCTTAGGTATAACTTGCATTCCCCTTGTAACCCCTCTTCTTTTGCGATCTATCCTATCGAGCATTGCTTATCGAGTGTTGCGAGACATTGCACGTGGCCCCGATTGTGAGGTGTGTGTGTAGTGTGGAGTCAAGCTTCTAAGCAAAACTCGTGTGGCAAAATAGCAAAAGTGAGCTAACGCTAACATAGAGCGTGAAAAAGAAAGAAAAGCACAAAAAGAGTGCAAGTGCCATCATACATACAAAAGTGTACAAAGTGCCACCATAGATACAAAAGAGTGCAAGTGCCACCATATATAAAAGAGAAAAAGCTTTTAAGCAAAAGAGAGATAAGAGAAGAGAGGCCGCGTGTGAATCTTGTTGTCTCTTCCTTTGCAACCGAAGCTTTGGCTCTCCTTGTGTTAGTGTGACACCGAGCACTTATACATACACTTTTCCGCTCATTCCTTGGTCGCACTAACCCCGTTCATCTCGTGTGTGCGTTCCATATCTTTCCGTGTTTATAGTGATCATCGCTTTGACATTTGAATTTTTGGATTTCACCCACTCTTGACAACATACTCGATCTTGGATTTGTCTTTTGGCTTTCCACAACACTCGCCTAACACCATATTTGCTAGCTTTTGCGTGTGGTTTTGCGTGTGTCCCGATACACTTGATCTTGCTTTTGACTTGGTGGATCGCCTCAATACTATCTTACCTTGGTAAGAGTGCGAGGTAGTCTCCTTCCACTAACATACACCATATAGATATTGTCATGCTAACATGTATAGTGATGAAGAAGATACGGAGGAGTACACGGAGCACTTCGAGGAGGATTCCTCTTCAAGCACCGCGGATGTGGAGGAACATGTGGAGCTCGACACCGACTATGGCTCCGCGAGCATCACCGACATGACCGACATCGAGGAGCTCTACATCGACAATGGCTCCTCAAGCATGGACGACATGGTGGAGCACCACCTTGAGGATGACATCGACGAGCTCTACATCAACAATGGCTCACCACTCATGGACGACATGGTGGAGCAACGCCACGAGTACGACATCGACACCATGGCGGAGCCTCACCTACGCTCCACGATGAGCAAAGACGATGCTCCCACATACACCTACTTGACCAATGGAGCTACATATGAAGATAGAGGACCTCCACGATGGACACCATCATATGGATCATCAAGAGCGTCCCCATCATGAGCGTCATCGACAAACTTCTTCGAGCTCCACAAGGCACCAACATGAGAGTGCTTATGCACAAGATCATCAACATCAAGGACATCATATGGAGCATCAAGAGCGTCCTCAACATGATCGTCATCGACACTCTTCTCCAAGCTCCACAAGGCGCCGCAAGCAACATGCCAAGTCGCATGAGCCATCATCTCAGCGTGGCAAGGACCGTCATCGACATACGTCACCACATGAGCTTCGCCGCAACAAGCCACTTCATGATCGCCATCGACCAACATCTTCCACGAGTCTTCGACGACACCACTCAAGCCATGGTGATGATGCACGAAGACGAGAGCCGCGACATGAAGGCGACAAACACCATCGTAGGGTGTCCACCACACCAAGGATGGAGAGGGAACATCAAGAAGACCTTCCTCATAAGGCGATTTCTCCCTCTTGTGCCACCACCACAATGGCCCCTACCTCATCACATGCCTATGGACTCCGATGCTACAAGTGCAAGCAACAAGGCCATCCTCCGCGGGAATATCCCAATCTCCTATGTGAGGTGTGCAAGGCCAAGGGTCACGTGGCATGGCAATGCACAACGCCAAGTGCCAAGATGCTCTACTTCGACAAGATACAAGCACAAGTCCCCAGGATGATGTGGATCGGCGCCTCGCTCTCTACGACACTATGGTGCCACCGCTTGAGGATGACTTGGGAGGCGATGGAGTTGAGCATGGTGACCATGGGATTCTCCCTTCACCTATGGAGGCGGATGGAGTTGAGATGGTTGAGCATGGGAATTTCCCTTCAACCAAGGAGGCGCATGGAGATGAGAAAGTCGAGCCTACTCCTATATGCTTGATTGATGAGTTGGTACCAATCCCATGTGAGCATGAGAGCCACCTAGCCCACTTGAGTGAGAGTGATAGTGAGTTGAGTGACTTCCACCCCATATGTGAGTTTGAGTGCTTCCGTTTGGAGGACATGAGTGATACACCAAGTGAGTTGAGAGAGGTAGATGATAGGTCCATGGAGGACATCGCATTTGCTAACACATTAACCTCTTCCTCGTTTGTGTCTTCTTATGTTGCACTAGGTTCCACGGAGGACGAGTTCCCGCTCATGGAGACGATGTACATGGTGCATGAAGATGATGATATCTCACCATGCTTGCTTCAAGACGGACATGTCGACCACATGGATCCTCCTACTTCCACAACACCTACCTCAAATGAGTCGGCCTACAAAGGTAACAACATAGGTGTTGGTGTTGCCATGATCCCACTAGTGGACATGATGCCTTTGGAGTGCATGCATGATCTCGATGATCCATTTGCTACTTCACATGCTACTTTCATTTTCCCATGCGATACTTTGCTTGTTAACATTGTTGATCATGTGGAAGTGAATTCTTGTGATACCATGACCATGCCATGCTATGAGAGCTTCACTTTTTCCCCGCTTGCTTGCCATAATGATCATGCTTGTGTTGTGACACCCTTGATGAACACTTGCTCTTCCCATAGGGTTGTCGACAACAATGATAACATGTTCCGCATGCTTTGCCCCAAATGTTTACACCATTCCATGATCCTTGCATCCAAGATTGTGAACAATTGCTCTTTCTTATGTTTGGTATGCAAGAATGCTTATTTCATTGTCCACGAGATGGCCCCCATAGCCTTCTCACATTTTGATGATCATGAGTTACCACATGCCATGAATGCACCTTCTTGCCATATGCACCGTCGCCATGCATTTCATAATATCTTGATTGACACTAATGGTGATGTGCACAAGACATGGAACATCATGATGGATGATGTGTTCCTCTACCATGCACACACGCTTTTTGTTTTCTCTTTTGTGTGTATAGGTACCCGAATGACAACTTCCACTGCTACGGAGCATGATCTCACGAAAGGCGCAATTGAGAGCTACCCCAACACGGACGAGATACATGATCCAACCCATGGGATTCACGCCAAAGGGTATGTTCCCAAACGACTTCGTCCTCGTGTGTTTCCGGCTTGTCTTGTCGAGCTTTCGGTTTGGTCCAATTCCTCGTCGCCTCTTTTGCTTCTTATGCAACATATCTTGACACATCTTGTTGGCACAATGATTGTTGTATGTCTTGATGAGATCATCATACACTCCGAGAATCTCAAGGACCATGTCATACATGTTAGAGACACCTTATGCATCTTGTGCCAGATGTCACTCATAAAGTTGCTCTTCTTTGGATTTCTCATTTCATCTTTGGAAATTGAAATGGATTCTTTGACACTTGAGGATACCCATACTTGGCTCACGCCAACCATACATTCCCAAGCTAGAAGTTTCCATCTCTTTGCCATTGCACATAACAATTTTGCCCAAATTTTGCCGCCGATACTTGCCTTTTGATTGTTCCATTTGTGTGGGACAATGCTACATATCACATTTTTGACACTTTACAAACCAAACTTTTACATGCACAAACTTTTGCCCCACTAAATTTTGGATACATCGACACTCTTTTGGTTCCCATTTTTGCCAAATGCCTTTTGGAGAAACGACTTGATGCTTCGTATTTGATTGAGAGCCTCTTGTTCGCCGATCACCAAATTGGCATCCACAAGCTTTCCATTCGCAAGTTGTTTTTCCCCAAGTTCTTCTTCGACTGCGACTTTGTCCATCCATTACTACATGGGAGAACCGTCATGGCCTACATCATCGATGAGGAGGAACAAGAGTAGAGGGCGACTCTTCCCCAAGGGGGGGGGAGATGATGCGGGGTGGCCTTCGGACACCTCCACCTCAAGACCGTCAAGTGCAGCCCCGCCTATCGTCGACGCTACACCATGTCCAAGGAGTCCCCCAAGTGGACCAACAACACAAACCCCTGCCATATATGTCAAGGTGAACCCTTTCCTCTCTATGGTCGACCTCAACACCAACTTGAATGGTATGCTACCTCATGCCTATCATCATTGTGTCTATAGGTGCCGACACCGACAAGGACCACGAGAGAAGGAACTCCCATGGTGCAAGGAAGAGAAGAAGAAGAAGAAGGAAAGAAGAGAAGAAGGAAGAGGAAGAAGAGGCGGGAGGAAGAGGCCCAGCCTGGCCGGTCCAGGACCCGGTCAGACCGGACCCACAACCGGGCCGTCCGGTCCCAGGCCCGGTCAACCGGGCGCCCAACCGGGCGCAGCTCCCTCGTACCGGACGAAGACCGGAAACTTCGCAGATTCCCGGTTTGCGCCCGGTCGACCGGACCCAGGACCGGACAGCCCGGTCACAGGCCCGGTCGACCGGACCCAAACCGGATCTGACGGGAATGACCCACCAAACTGCCTAAGTTATCCTTTCGCGTACCTGTTCGCCCTTGCTGGCCATGTATGCCTATATAAGTAGCTTGGACCCCTTCCTTACCCCTTAGACTTGTTTTGAACTCAAACCTACCTTTGAGCTTAGTCTCCCTTGGGTATCATCCCTCTGTAATCAAGGCACCTTGGTTGTTGACTTTGATCTTGTTGAGTGAGATTCTAGTACAAGTTACTCTCTCTCCCTCACCAAGCTCTTCCTCTCCAACCCCAATCTCTCTCCGGGAATTCTGCCACGTGCCTCTTCCTCGGAGATTCTATTGGCGTGGTCCATCGAGCCACGGAGGTAAGCATCGGGTGTATCGGGTTGGTGTGCGTGCGTGAGTCTCGGAGTTCCTCGTGTTCGTCGTGTTCTTCGTGTTCCTCGCATTCTCCCATCTCTCCCCTTGGTTTCGAAGTCAATCCGCGAGATCGGGCCACACACGGGGTCTTAGACCTCATCAAGTAGACATGGTGAGAGTGACCAGAGAGGGCAGGTGCAATGGAGTGGCATGGTGATGGCATGGTGCACGGCATGGTCCTGTTCTGAGCATTTTCACACTTTAATCACCACCAGCAAGTACATGGCTTGATGCAGGATATGCAGAGGAGCACCATCATCACAAACCAAAAGTGATTTAGGCAAAAATCTGTTGGGTTTTAGCAAGTATGCAAAAAGTGAAATGATGCCTGCCAAGTGCTCGATGAAATGGCCGCATGAAACTTTTGGTCGAATTTTGGATTTCTTTTTGGTGGAGCTCAATCATATAATTAAAGAGAAAGAATGGTGGTGGTGGTGCCCAATTTGGCAAAGGTTTGTGAGATTTCAAATTTGGGGTTATCTTCACATAGTTTCAAAGTCTCCTCTTGTCAAATATATACTGGTCAACCTGGTCAACATTAGCACTAATGGTCAACATGAAAGTTGTTCAGTTTCACTTGGTCTTGGATGACATGGCAATAGTTGGTCAAGGTTGGTTTGAAGAAAAGTCAAAACCAGGGGGTAAAGTAGGGAACATTTTATAAAAGTCACTTTTGACCATTATCACATGTATGTTGATTTTGAGATTTGCTTTGATTTGATTCTTGTTTCTTTGATGCAATTGTGTTTGTTTATCATATATAAACATTCTACAAGCAAGAGATCAAGCAATGGTGGCCTTTGGTGAAGATTTGCAAAATTGGTCTTATGTGTATGTGAGTGAAATTGGGATTATCTCACAAATTGATTTCTCTAACATTTTCAAACCATTGAAACCATTTCAAATGGTCTTGTTCAAAGATTTGCAAAAATGGCCATAACACATAAGAGGTGATATGTCAATTTTCATTATACTTGTAAATTGTTGATCTTGCTTTAATTGGGCATGGGTTAAGGTCAATTTAGTATTAGATTAGGTTTAGAGATGGTTTCACATCATTTGGTCAAGGTTTAAAGTCATAGGGCAAGAATTGGGTATTATGGCTATGTGTCACATATGCCTCTATGCATATGTTGCATTTGAGTTCTAGTTTGACTTAGCTTGACCCAATTGGTGTTGTTGAGTGTTGAAATGGTATATAGGAGTGATCCAACCATTCACAACAGGTCTTAGGGTCAAGATTCTTAAATTCACATATTTGCTATTTTACTCTCATATGCCTCTATGGCATTTTTAGTTTCTTTTTATTTTCTTTGGAAACAACTTGGATTAGGTTTGATAAGTACTAGGTAAGGTGTATGAAGGTTTTCCAAACTTCTAAGCAAAGTAGAAAAGCTTGGGTAAAGATTTATAAACATAGCCATAGGCACATATGCATTTTTCTTATTTAATTTCCTTTTATTTTATTTTAACTAGGATGGTGAAAAGAGGGGTGAGGTTTAGGGTTTAAGATTATTTCGAACTACTATAACAAGCAATCATGGCAATAGCACAAGAATTAAGCAAGATCACTATGTATCATACTCTATTTAATAAAAGTTTTTGTTGGTTCCAAAATTTGGAACTAGGGAAATTCATTTATTTTGTTTTGAATTTTTGGGATGTTACAGCTTCCCTCTCGGGGTGATGTTTCCACTGTATCTTGCAGTACTTAATAGCTCGATTCCTGAGTTGTTTCCAGTTCTCCTCGAGAATCTTCGCTGGCCTCTCGATGTAAGTCAAATCTGGTTGTAGCTCGAGCTCATCATGTGATACTGGCTCATCTGGGGTCTTTAAACATTTCCTGAGTTGCGACACATGGAATACGTTGTGAACTTGGGATAACCTCCCCGGTAGTTCCAATTCAAAAGCTAACCCTCGGTTTTGACTCAGAATCTTGAAAGGTCCGATGTATCTAGGGCTTAACTTCCCCTTTACTCCGAATCTCTGAAGTCCTTTCATCGGGCTCACCTTGAGATATACCATGTCTCCAACTTGTGGCTCCCATGTCCTTCTCTTCTGATCGGCATAACTCTTCTGTCGACTTTGGGCTATCTTGAGCCTATCTCTTATAATGTCAATGATTTGTTGTTTTTCCTTGACATAATCAGGATTAAACTCCTTGCTTGCTCCAGCCTCATACCAGCATATTGGTGATCTACACTTCCTTCCGTACAGAGCATCGAATGGTGCCATCTTGATGCTGCTTTGATAGCTATTATTGTATGAAAACTCTGCTAGTGGCAAGTGCTCCTCCCATGATCCTCCGAAGTCTAGGGCACAAGCCCTAAGCTTACCCTCTAGGATCTGGTTAGTTCTCTCGGTTTGTCCACCTGTTTGTGGATGATAGGCGGTACTATAGTCCAACTTGGATCCTAAAGCTTCATGTAATTGCTTCCAAAATGCTGACGTGAACACGGATCCTCGATCCGACACGATCTTCTTGGGCACTCCATGTTTACTCACGATCTCTTTGATGTAAAGATCGATGAGTTTCTCTCCTTTATCCTCGCTGATTTACTCGCTAAGAAGTGTGCACTTTTCGTCAACCGGTCCACGATTACCCATATCATGTCCTTCTTTTTATTGGTCATGGGTAGTCCGGTGATGAAATCCATTCCTATTTCCTCCCATTTCCATTCTGGGATTGGTAAAGGTTGTAACTTTCCTGCCGGACTCTGGTGTTCAGCCTTCACTCTTTGGCAGGTGTGGCATTCTGCCACGTATTGTGCTATCTCTCTCTTCATGTTATTCCACCAGAATAACTCTTTAAGATCCATGTACATCTTTGTACTTCCCGGATGTATGGAGTATGGTGTTTGATGGGCTTCCCGGAGTATTACTTCCTTGATTTCAGCAATATCCGAAACACAAATCCTCTTTTGGAACCATAGTGATCCTGATTCTCCTCGGTGAAATTCTGATGGTCTACCCTCATCTATACTTCTCATCTCCTCTACGATGAATGGATCTTCCTATTGACCCATCATTATCGCATTCTTTAAGTTAACATTTAGCTCATCGGCTACTTGTAAAGCCGATAGCCCTTCATGAGCCTCTTTTTCCCAAAGTTGTATTTGGGCTTGGCTTATTTCCTTCCTCAACTCCGGTGATAACTCTTGTTCCACTCCTCCAGTGTTCTTCCTGAAGGAGATATGCCCTAGAGGCAATAATAAAGTGGTTATTATTATATATCATGTTTATATGTCATGCTATAATTGTATTAACCGAAACATTAGTACATGTGTGATATGTAGACAACAAAGAGTCCCTAGTATGCCTCTTAATTAGCTTGTTGATTAATGGATGATTAGTTTCATAATCATGAACATTGGATGTTATTAATAACAAGGTTATGTCATTGTATGAATGATGTAATGGACACACCCAATTAAGCGTAGCATAAGATCACGTCATTAAGTTATTTGCTATAAGCTTTCGATACATAGTTACCTAGTCCTTATGACCATGAGATCATGTAAATCACTTATACCGGAAAGGTACTTTGATTACACCAAACGCCACCGCGTAAATGGGTGGTTATAAAGGTGGGATTAAGTATCCGGAAAGTATGAGTTGAGGCATATGGATCAACAATGGGATTTGTCCATCCCGATGACTGGATAGATATACTCCGGGCCCTCTCGGTGGAATGTCGTCTAATGTCTTGCAAGCATATGAATAAGTTCATAAGAGACCACATACCACGGTACGAGTAAAGAGTACTTGTCGGAGACGAGGTTGAACAAGGTATAGAGTGATACCGATGATCAAACCTCGGACAAGTAAAATATCGCGTGACAAAGGGAATTGGTATCGTATGTGAATGGTTCATTCGATCACTAAAGTCATCGTTGGATATGTGGGAGCCATTATGGATCTCCAGATCCCGCTATTGGTTATTGGTCGGAGTGAGTACTCAACCATGTCCGCATAGTTCGCGAACCGTAGGGTGACACACTTAAAGTTGGATGTTGAAACGGTAGAACTTGAATATGGAATGGAGTTCGAATATTTGTTCGGAGTCTCGGATGAGATCCCGGACATCACGAGGAGTTCCGGAATGGTCCGGAGAATAAGATTCATATATAGGATGTCATTTTATGTGATTTAAAATGATCCGGAAGGTTCTATGGAAGGTTCTAGAAGGTTCTAGAAAAGTCCGAAGAAACCACCAAGGAAGGTGGAGTCCCGGAGGGACTCCACCTCCATGGCCGGCCAACCCTAGAGGGGGAGGAGTCCCAAGTGGACTCCCCCTATGGGGCCGGCCACCCCCCACATGGAAGGGGGGAATCCCACCCCAAGTGGGATTCCCACCTTGGGTAGGTTTCCCTATCACATGGAAGGTTTTGGGTTCAGGTCTTATTTGGAGACTTGTAGTCCAACACTTGGGGCTTCCACCTATATAATGAGGGGCCAAGGGGAGGGGGCCGGCCACCCAAGAACCACCAAGGTGGCCGCACCCCTTAGTGGCCGGCGCCCCCCTCTCCCAAACCCTAGCGACCTCTCTCCTCCACCACATCCCGCACGCTTAGCGAAGCTCCGCCGGATTTCTCCACCACCACCGACACCATGCCGTCGTGCTGTCGGATTCAAGAGGAGCTACTACTTACGCTGCCCGCTGGAACGGGAGGTGGACGTCGTCTTCATCAACAACCGAACGTGTGACCGAGTACGGAGGTGCTGCCCATTCGTGGCGCCGTGATCAAGATCTTCTACGCGCTTTTGCAAGCGGCAAGTGAATGTCTACCGCAGCAACAAGAGCCTCATCTTGTAGGCTTTGGAATCTCTTCAAGGGTGAGACTCGATAATCCCCTCGTTGCTACCGTCTTCTAGATTGCATCTTGGCTTGGATTGCGTGTTCGCGGTAGGAAATTTTTTTTTTATGCAACGTTATCCTACAGTGGTATCAGAGCCGTGTCTATGCATAGATGGTTGCACAAGTAGAACACAATGGTTTTGTGGGCGTTGATGCTCTTGTTATCTTTAGTTTGAGTACTTTGCATCTTTGTGGCATAGTGGGATGAAGCGGCTCGGACTAACTTTACATGACCGCGTTCATGAGACTTGTTCCTCGTTCGACATGCAACTTGTATTGCATAAGAGGCTTTGCGGGTGTCTCTGTCTCTCCCACTATAGTGAAGATTCAATTTACTCTTCTATTGAAAACATTAGTATCAACGTTGTGGTTCATGTTCGTAGGTAGATTAGATCTCTCTCGAAAACCCTAAACCACGTAAAATATACAAACCAAATTAGAGACGTCTAACTTGTTTTTGCAGGGTTTGGTGATGTGATATGGCCATAATGTGATGATGAATATGTATGAGATGATCATTATTGTATTGTGGCAACCGGCAGGAGCCTTATGGTTGTCTTTAAATTTCATGTTGAGTAGTATTTCAAAGTAGTTGTAATAGTTCCTACATGGAGGACAATCATGAAGACGGCGCCATTGACCTTGATGCTACGCCGACGCTGATGGAGATCATGCCCGAAGATGATAGAGATCATGTCCGTGCTTTGGAGATGAAGATCAAAGGCACAAAGACAAAAGGGCCATATCATATCACATATGAACTGCATGTGATGTTAATCCTTTTATGCATCTTATTTTGCTTAGATCGCGACGGTAGCATTATAAGATGATCCCTCACTAAAATCTCAAGATAATAAAGTGTTCATCCTTAGTAGCACCGTTGCCGAGACTTGTCGTTTCGAAGCATCTTGTGATGATCGGGTGTGATAGAATCAACAAGTGCATACAACGGGTGCAAGACAGTTTTGCACATGCGGATACTAAGGTGGCCTTGACGAGCCTAGCATGTACAGACATGGTCTCGGAACACGTGATACCGAAAGGTAGAGCATGGATCATATGGTTGATATGATGAACACTTTGAATGTTCGCTCATTGAAATCACACCTTGTCTCGTGATGATCGGACTTAGGTGCGGTGGATTTGGTTCGTGTGATCACTAAGACAATGCGAGGGATATTGTTTTGAGTGGGAGTTCACCTAGATTTTTAATTATGTTGAATTAAAATTTGAACTCAATTTGTCATAAACTTAGTCTAAACTTTTGCAAATATATGTTGTAGAGATGGCGTCCCCAATCAATTTTAACCAGCTCCTAGAGAAAGAAAAACTTAAGAGCAACGGTAGCAACTTCACCGACTGGTTCCGTCATGTGAGGATCTTCCTCTCTGGCGGAAATCTGCAATATGTGCTTGATGCACCGCTAGGTGACCCTCCTGCAGAAACTGAAACCGATGAAGTAAAAGCTGTTTACGAGACTCGGAAAACTCGGTACTGCCAAGTTCAGTGTGCCATCCTGTGCAGTCTGGAATCCGATCTTCAAAAACATTTTGAGCACCACGATCCTCATGAGTTGATGAAAGAGCTGAAAGCTATTTTTGAGACTCATGCGGCCGTGGAATGCTATGAAGCATCGAAACATTTCTTCAGCTGTATGATGGAAGAAGGTAGCTCCGTTAGTGAGCACATTCTCGCCATGATCGGACATGCGAAGAAACTCAGTGACTTGGGAATAGTGATTCCTAACAGACTGGGGATTAATCGTGTCCTTCAATCACCGCCACCAAGTTACAAGAACTTTGTGATGAACTACAATATGCAGAACATGAACAAGGAGTTACCCGAACTCTTTGGCATGCTAAAAGCTGCCGAGATTGAGATCAAGAAAGAGCACCAAGTGTTGATGGTCAACAAGACCACCAGCTTGCAAGAAACAGGGCAAGTCTAAGGGAAAATTCAAGAAGGGTGGCAAGAAAGCTGCCACGCCCCCTATGAAACCTAAGAACGGCCCTAAGCCCGATGCCGAGTGCTATTACCGCAAGGAGAAGGGACACTGGAAGCGTAATTGCTCCAAGTATCTGGCTGATCTGAAGAGCGGCCTTGTCAAGAAGAAGAAAGAAGGTATATCTGATATACATGTTATAGATGTTTATCTCACTGGTTCTCGTTCTAGTACCTGGGTATTTGATACTGGTTTGGTTGCTCATATTTGTAACTCGAAATAGGAACTAAAGAATAAATGAAGACTACTGAAAGATGAAGTGACGATGCGCGTTGGAAACGGATCCAAAGTCGATGTGATCGCTGTCGGCACACTTCCTCTACATCTACCTTCGGGATTAGTTTTAAGCCTAAATAATTGTTATTTTGTACCCGCGTTGAGCATGAACATTATATCTGGATCTTGTTTAATGCAAGACGGTTATTCATTCAAGTCTCGAGAATAATGGTTGTTTTATTTTTATGAATAATATCTTTTATGGTCGAGCACCGAAAAGAATGGCTTATTTCGTTAGATCTCGATAGTAGTGATACGCATATACATAACATTGATGCTAAGCGAATTAAATTGAATGATAATTCTACTTATATGTGGCACTCGTCGTCTTGGTCATATTGGAGTGAAGCGCATGAAGAAACTCCATACCGATGGATTACTTGAATCACTTGACTTTGAGTCACTTGATAGATGCGAAGCATGTCTAATGGGAAAAATGACTAAGACTCCATTTTCTCGGTATGATGGAGCGAGCTACCGACTTATTGGAAATCATACATACCGATGTGTGCGGACCAATGAGCGTAGCATCGCGCGGTGGTTATCGTTATGTTCTAACCTTCACAGATGATCTGAGTAGATATGGGTATATCTATTTCATGAAACATAAATCCGAAACTTTTGAGAAGTTTAAGGAATTCCAAAGTGAAGTAGAAAATCAACGTAACAAGAAGATTAAATTTCTACGATCTGATCGTGGAGGAGAATATCTGAGTTATGAGTTTGGCATGCATTTATAGAAATGCGGAATACTTTCACAATTGACACCGCCGGGAACACCACAACAAAACGGTGTGTCCGAACGTCGTAATCGAACTCTCTTAGATATGGTTCATTCTATGATGTCTCTTACTGATTTGCCGTTATCATTTTGGAGTTATGCATTAGAGACAGCCGCATTCACATTAAATAGAGCACCATCAAAATCCGTAGAAATGACACCGTATGAATTATGGTTTAATAAGAAACCTAAGCTGTCGTTCCTTAAAGTTTGGGGTTGCGAAGCCTATGTAAAGAAGTTATAACCGGACAAGCTAGAACCCAAAGCGGAGAAATGTGTCTTCATAGGATACCCTAAGGAAACTATAGGGTACACTTTCTATCACAGATCCGAAGGCAAAATCTTTGTTGCTAAGAACGGAACCTTTCTTGAGAAAGAATTTCTCACTAAAGAAGTGACTCGGAAGAAAAGTAGAACTCGATGAGATTGATGAATCTATACTCGTTGATCAGAGTAGCGCAGTATCGGAAGTTGTACCTGTACCGCCTACACCGGTAACAGAGGAAGCTAATGATAATGATCATGAAACTTCGAACGAGGAAACTACTGAACCTCGAAGATCGACAAGGGAACGTACCACTCCTGATTGGTATGATCCTTGTCTAAATGTCATGATTGTGGATAACAATGATGAGGACCCTGCAACGTATGAAGAAGCGATGATGAGCCCAGATTCCAACAAATGGCAAGAAGCCATGAAATCCGAAATGGGATCCATGTATGATAACAAAGTATGGACTTTGGTAGACTTACCTAATAGCCGAAAGGCTGTCGAGAATAATTGGATCTTCAAGAGAAAAACAGATGCTGATGGTAATATTACTGTCTATAAAGCTCGACTTGTCGCAAAGGGTTTCCGACAAATTCAAGGAGTTGACTACGATGAGACTTTCTCACCTGTAGCGAAGCTAAAATCTGTGAGGATTTTGTTAGCAATAGCTGCATTTTTCGATTATGAGATTTGGCAGATGGATGTCAAAACGACGTTCCTTAATGGAGACATTGAGGAAGAGTTGTATATGGTACAACCCAAAGGTTTTGTCGATCCTAAAAATGCTGACAAGGTGATCAAAGAAGCTTCATCGTTCAATCTATGGACTGAAGCAAGCATCAAGAAGTTGGAACCGACGCTTTGATAAGGTGATCAAAGACTTCGGGTTTATACAGTGTCATGGAGAGGCCTGTATTTACAAGAAAGTGAGTGGGAGCTCTGTAGCATTCCCGATATTATATGTAGATGACATATTATTGATTGGGAATGATATAGAACTATTAAGCAGTGTAAAAGGTTATTTGAATAATAGTTTTTCAATGAAAGACCTTGGTGAATCATCGTATATATTAGGCATCAAGATTTATAGAGATAGATCAAGACGCCTAATAGGGCTATCACAGAGTACATATCTGGACAAGATTCTAAAGAAGTTTAGAATGGACGAAAGTAAGAAAGGGTTCTTACCTATGTTACTGTGCAAGGTCTTGAGTAAGACTCAAGGACCGGCTACGGCAGAAGAAAGAGAAAGGATGAGTAATATCCCCTATGCCTCGGCAGTAGGATCTATCATGTATGCCATGCTATGTACCTGACCGGATATAGCACATGCTGATAGTTTGACTAGCAGATATCAAAGTGATCCAGGAATGGAACACTGGACAGCGGTCAAGAATATCCTGAAGTACTTGAAAAGAACTAAGGATATGTTTCTTTGTTATGGAGGTGACCAAGAGCTCGTTGTAAGTGGTTACACCGATGCAAGTTGGAACACCGATCCCGATGACTCTAAGTCACGGTCCGGGTACGTGTTTATATTGAATGGTGCTGCAGTAAGCTGGGCAAGCTCGAAGCAGTGCACGGTGGCGAAGTCTTCAACATAATCAGAGTACATAGCGGCTTCAGAGGCTTCATCAGAAGCGGTATGGATGAAGAGGTTCATTGTAGAGCTCGGTGTGGTTCCTAGTGCATTGGACCCATTAATCATCTACTGTGATAACATGGGTGCCATCGCCAATGCACAAGAACCAAGGTCACACAAGAGGCTGAAGCATATCAAGCTGCATTACCACTCGATTCGCGAGTACATCGAAGATGGAGAAGTAAAGATTTGCAAAGTACATACTGATCTGAATGTAGCAGATCCGTTGACTAAAGCTCTCCCTAGGGCAAAGCATGACCAACACCAGAATGCCATGGGTGCTAGGTATATTACAATGTAATCTAGATTATTGACTCTAGTGCAAGTGGGAGACTGAAGGAGATATGCCCTAGAGGCAATAATAAAGTGGTTATTATTATATATCATGTTTATATGTCATGCTATAATTGTATTAACCAAAACATTAGTACATGTGTGATATGTAGACAACAAAGAGTCCCTAGTATGCCTCTTAACTAGCTTGTTGATTAATGGATGATTAGTTTCATAATCATGAACATTGGATGTTATTAATAACAAGGTTATGTCATTGTATGAATGATGTAATGGACACACCCAATTAAGCGTAGCATAAGATCACGTCATTAAGTTATTTGCTATAAGCTTTCGATACAAAGTTACCTAGTCCTTATGACCATGAGATCATGTAAATCACTTATACTGGAAAGGTACTTTGATTACACCAAACGCCACTCGCGTAAATGGGTGGTTATAAAGGTGGGATTAAGTATCCTGAAAGTATGAGTTGAGGCATATGGATCAACAATGGGATTTGTCCATCCCGATGACTGATAGATATACTTCGGGCCCTCTCGGTGGAATGTCGTCTAATGTCTTGCAAGCATATAAATAAGTTCATAAGAGACCACATACCACGGTACGAGTAAAGAGTACTTGTCAGGAGACGAGGTTGAACAAGGTATAGAGTGATACCGATGATCAAACCTCGGACAAGTAAAATATCGCGTGACAAAGGGAATTGGTATCGTATGTGAATGGTTCATTCAATCACTAAAGTCATCGTTGGATATGTGGGAGCCATTATGGATCTCCAGATCCCGCTATTGGTTATTGGTCGGAGTGAGTACTCAACCATGTCCGCATAGTTCGCGAACCGTAGGGTGACACACTTAAAGTTGGATGTTGAAATGGTAGAACTTGAATATGGAATGGAGTTCGAATATTTGTTCGGAGTCCCGGATGAGATCCCGGACATCACGAGGAGTTCCGGAATGGTCCGGAGAATAAGATTCATATATAGGATGTCATTTTATGTGATTTAAAATGATCCGGAAGGTTCTATGGAAGGTTCTAGAAGGTTCTAGAAAAGTCCGGAAGAAACCACCAAGGAAGGTGGAGTCCCGGAGGGACTCCACCTCCATGGCCGGCCAACCCTAGAGGGGGAGGAGTCCCAAGTGGACTCCCCCTATGGGGCCGGCCACCCCCCCACATGGAAGGGGGGAATCCCACCCCAAGTGGGATTCCCACCTTGGGTAGGTTTCCCTATCACATGGAAGGTTTTGGGTTCGGGTCTTATTTGGAGACTTGTAGTCCAACACTTGGGGCTTCCACCTATATAATGAGGGGCCAAGGGGAGGGGCCGGCCACCCAAGAACCACCAAGGTGGCCGCACCCCTTAGTGGCCGGCGCCCCCCTCTCCCAAACCCTAGCGACCTCTCTCCTCCACCACATCCCGCACGCTTAGCGAAGCTCCGCCGGATTTCTCCACCACCACCGACACCACGCCGTCGTGCTGTCGGATTCAAGAGGAGCTACTACTTACGCTGCCCGCTGGAACGGGAGGTGGACGTCGTCTTCATCAACAACCGAACGTGTGACCGAGTACGGAGGTGCTGCCCATTCGTGGCGCCGTGATCAAGAACTTCTACGCGCTTTTGCAAGCGGCAAGTGAACGTCTACCGCAGCAACAAGAGCCTCATCTTGTAGGCTTTGGAATCTCTTCAAGGGTGAGACTCGATAATCCCCTCGTTGCTACCGTCTTCTAGATTTCATCTTGGCTTGGATTGCGTGTTCGCGGTAGGAAATTTTTTGTTTTCTATGCAACGTTATCCTACACTTCCTACTCAAGGCATCTGCTACAACATTGGCCTTTCCTGGTGTATAATTGATGGTCAAATCATAGTCCTTGATTAGTTATAGCCATCTTTTCTGCCTCATATTGAGTTCCTTCTGCGTGAAGAAGTACTTGAGACTCTTATGATCCGTATAGAGCTCACACTTGGCTAAATAGAGAAAATGTCTCCAAGTTTTGAGTGCAGACACGACTGCTGCTAGTTCTATGTCATGTGTTGGATAATTCACTTCATGAGGTCTGCGTTGCCTCGATCCATAAGATATTACTTTCCGATCCTGCATGAGTACGCAACCCAATCCATGTTTGGATGCGTCACAGTACACGGTGTAATCCTTGCCAACTTCAGGAACTGCTAACACCGGTGCTGTGGTGAGTTTCTCCTTCAGAGTTTGAAAACTCTTCTCACACTCCTCTGACCACACGAATGGTGTGTTCTTTCTTAACAGCTTCGTCATTGGTCCTGCTATTTTGGAGAATCCTTCAATGAATCTCCGATAGTATCCTGCCATTCCTAGGAATCCTCGGATTTCCTTGATAGTCTTGGGTGCTTCCCAATCTAAAACTGCTGCTACCTTACTCGGGTTAACAGCTATTCCATCCTTGCTAATGACATGACCAAGAAATTCTACTTGATCTAGCCAAAATTCACACTTGCTGAACTTGGCATAGAGCTGATGTTCTCTTAGTGTTTGCAGCACTAACCTCAAATGTCCAGCATGTTCAGTTTTATCTTTGGAGTATATCAAGATATCATTGATGAATACGATGACAAACTTGTCTAAATATGGCATGAAGATCTTATTCATAAGATTCATGAAGATTGCTAGGGCATTGGTTAATCCAAAAGGCACTACAAGGTATTCATGGTGTCCATACCTTGAGACGAATGCGGTTTTCGGAACGTCTTCCTTCTTGATCTTAATCTGATGATAACCGGACCTTAGATCAATTTTGGAAAAGACTCCCGCGCCTCTAACTTGATCAAATAGATCTTGTATTCTAGGAAGTGGGTACTTATTCTTGATTGTGACATTGTTCAAATTCCTGTAGTCTCCGCACATCCTTCTACCTCCATCTCTTTTATCCACGAAGATCACATGTGATCCCCATGGTGAAACACTCTCTTGTATGAATCCTTTCTGTTCCAAGTCATCCAATTGCTCCTTAAGTTCTTTCAACTCCTTAGGCCCCATCTTATATGGTGCTTTACCAATCGGAGCTGTTCCTGGAATTAGGTCGATAGTGAATTCTATCTCCCTATCTGGTGGCATTCCAGGTAATTCCTTAGGGAACATATCCTGGAATTCAGTTACTACAGGTATATCTTCCAACTTTACCTCCCTCATGCTATTCAGCTGTAGCTCGACTTCGATCTGTGTATGCTTGTCTCCTTGGTAGATCATTCTACTTCCATCGGGGCTTTTCAAAGACACAGTCTTATTCACACAGTCGATCAATGCTCCGTTAGCTTCTAACCAGTTCATACCAAGAATGACATCAATGTCCTTCATTGGTAAAATGAACAGGTCTACGTCAAATGCGCATTTATTGATCATGATGACTTGTTTTTGTTTGGTATGGGTTACTACTATCGTTCCCCCCGCGGAAAGTATGGTTATGGGTGTATCTAACTTAGTGCAACTAATCCCATGTTTGATGATGAATTGCTGAGAAATGAATGATGTAGTTGCACCAGTATCAAAAAGTACTTTGCCAGGATGAGTGAGTATCTGGAGCGTACCTATCACTGCCTGATCGGAGTTAATTAACCACCTCCTCCAAGCTGGTGCAGTTCAATTTGCCGAAGGGTTTCTTGTTCTTCCAATTCCCTCCGGTGTTTCCTCCTCGGCTTCCTCCTCCTCCTGACTGACCTCCTCCGTTCTTTTTGTTGGGGCAATCTTTCATCATGTGCCCCTCCTGATGACACCCAAAGCATATTATCTTGGGTTTCTTGCAATCCTGTGAGAGATGCCCTCTAAATCCACAAATGCGGCAAACAATCTGGTTTGCGGCTTGGTTTCCTTGGTTCCTCCTATTATTATTATTATTGTTGTTGTTGTTGTTGTTGTTGTTGCTGTACCTCGGTTTGAAACTCAAGCCAGTATTAGGCTTGTTACTGACATACCTCTTAGGCTCAAACTTGGCCTTCTTTCTCTTCTCTTCTTGCTGCTGCTTGAAGTCATCTTCAAGAGTGATGGCTGCATCCACCAACTCTTGGAATTCAGTTGCCCTCATCATCCTAAGCTGAACCTTAAACTGGGGACTTAACCCCCGCAAGAACCTCTTCTTCTTCTCGTCCTCGGTGTTGACCTCCTCAACCGCATACCGAGACAACTTTGAAAACTCCCTGACATAAGTCAGGATAGCTTTATCCTTCTGCTCGCGACTTTCAAATTCTCGACGCTTCAGCTTCACAATGCTTTCAGGGACATTGGATTCCCTGAACTTTCGCTTGAACTCCTCCCAGGTGAATACCTTCTCAGCCGGGTAAACGGCTACTATATTGTCCCACCATGATGCGGCAGGTCCACACAACAAGTGTGTTGCATAACGAACCTTCTCCAGGTCGTTGCATCCCACAGTATTGAGCTTTCGCTCAGTATCCATCAGCCAATCCTCCGCGTCCATAGGCTCGGGCGCGTATGCGAAAGATATAGGCTTTGTGTTCTGGAAGTCTGACAAGGTGACTCCCTGGTTCTCGGGTCTCTCCACCCTGTTCTGTTGCAGCAGCTCCTGGAAGAACTTGTTCTGCTGCTCCAACGTTATACGTTGCCTCTCTTCCATCATCTGCATGTACTGGACAAAGTTCTGCTGCGTCATAGGTGGTGGTGGTGGTGGAAACTGATTTCTGGCTGCTTCGTCAGCCTCTTCCTTCTGCTTAGCCTCGCGCTCCATGCGCTGCGCTTCACTCTCTCCTCTCCTACCGGTCCCGACATATCCCCCTAGTTCTGTAACACAAAGTGGTACTCATAATTACTCCATGCGCAAGTTTTCTGAGCTCAACTTTGTGCACAGAACTAGTCACGCAATGAAAATCAAGAAGCAAATCCAAATCATACAAAACATATACCATGTATATACATACTTAAGTGGTCTTATTACAATACTCAGTGACATTGTGAGTATGCAAACTCACTTATTGAAGTATACTAGTTGAATGCCCGTGCGTTGCTACGGCTTTTTTTTTTCTCACATTATGTCAATACAATAGTTGCAAAAAATCACAAGATATTTAGAAAAACTTATAAGATTCTAACCAGTCTGAAATATATTTAACAACCATATAATTGACATCGTTTGAATATGCAATAAGTACTCCACTAATTAACTATTTTATATTAAAAAAATGTCCTCCTCGATACTCCTTAGAGTATGTCGTACAATGTATGGAATATTTTCGAGTGCTTCATTTTGATGATACTTGAGCAAGCGTACCAAAAATTCGTCCTCAGTTCCATAACATTCTGCACAACAATACTTGTTATTAGCATGTATAGTTTTAGTGAAAAAAATAGAAAGTGCAGCGTAAAGTACCCACCGTGCATATTGGATGAACCAACTTTTTACCATTCCATGAGAACATAATATAAAAAATGAAATAACCAGACGCTTTCCTGTAGATAAATGACTCGTTATTATCTTAATTACCGAAGAAACTAAAACATATGTGTTTTATTCTAGAGATATTCACATGCTTGAACTTTGCGGACTATCAGTTGGCGACGTGCGTGGCCAGAAAAATATATCGGCATCCCAACCAGGTTGTGCTAATGGAAGTGCGTCGGTTAGGTAGATTGCAATTCTTTGTAAGATCAATTTCATCTTATGCAACCAAACCATTTTACCCTCCGACGATGATGGCATGGACCAAGGATCAATAACAAACACAGTACATGCATGCTTATCGATGGAGAACAAGTTAAAGTGACCCGCGGATGCATAAGGAAGAAAAACCTTCAAAAATACAACCATTAGAAACACATGTAATGTGACACCGTTGGATAAGTGAATATATTTACCAAGTTCCGTGATGCGATTTTGTAGTCTATCCCAGGCCAACTATTGAACAATGTTGCTAGGTACTGTATATTTGGCTTTACTCGGTAGTTTTTTACCTCGTGTGGAATCCACCATCGCCTTCTAAGAAAAAAAAACTGTTTAGAAACATAGTGACAACAATGAAAATGTCAGATTGTAGTAACTTACACAAAAGCGTAGATCCATGTAGCGCACATCAGTCTCTGCTATCTGTAGGATCTCATCGCATGCCACTATACAAATTCCTAAGTTGAAGCAGTCATTGTCCTTATGTTGGTCCATCCTAAGTATGTCCTGGATTTTCTTAAGACTCAAGTCTATTGGATATGGTTTGGAGCTCCGCACCCATTCCTGCCTGTGAGGAAAATGTTAAAAATGATAAAACCATAGCAATGCATATTATCGTATTTTTTAACATACTGCTTACGTACTCCAATAATTTGGGGTCTTGAATCGACATGATGTGTTGGAAAAGCTCGTCAACTAACTTGCGTGGGTTTGTGGGTATGATGTGGACTTTATCACTCAAGTCTAGTTGCTTCGGACCCTCCACAATCATACAATCAGAAGTGGACATATTTTCTTCATTGGTAGGTTTATAGTATATTGGCTTTCCTTTTATCTTATTCATTTCGAACTCCACCAGTACAACGATTAATTTTCGGCGAAATTCTTTCATATCCTTCTGCAAAATATAATATTTTAAAACATCTCCTTAAGACAACTATTAAAAATGTAAGCGGCTATTAATGTTATCCTCAAAAATAATAACACACCTGTGTGAACTGATCAGACAACACATCACCTGTCCAATATTCCATATAATTAAGCATAAATAACCCACACGATGCGCTACAAGATTATTATGCACTATTTTAGTAATTCATATAGAAAAATCAACGTAAATAACATTTGGACATGCATAAAATTAATTGTACCAATGCACAATTGGTACACGTATAAACCCATCCATCTAAAAAAAAGAGGTGAACATACCCATCAGTTTGCATACGTTGTTGAAATTGTTCTACTACTGGTCATGTTGTGACATCGAGATCCATCCACCTGTCACCTTTGTCAAAATCTTTCATTTGGGATGCGATTTTTAAATGCTTCTCAAGTCCCTGCAACTTTTATATGAGACAAAAGGTATTAGATATTGAGGCAAACACAATGTAAAGAGGGAATTAAAATCAATAGTTATTTACCATAACACTGATGTCACTCCGCCCCATTGAATCACCAAGTGAGTCCAATATTTGTATCACACGTTTTTTTTTTTGCATTTACGACCAGTAAATACCAGCGTGTCTTACTTATATTTATAGGAAATAATACCTGAAGTAAATATTGAATAAGACTAAGAAACACACATATTCAAAACACATGAATGGGATCCATAGACAGTGAGTTAATTTTTACCATGTCATGCTTTAGATAAAGATGCACCCGTTTGATGGCACGATGATGTTCTGATTTTTTCAGTACGGCAGCTGCGAATGTGGTATCGAGATATACCTTTCCACCCGATCTCTCCCGCAGATGATCGCATGCCCTTATACAATAAATATATGCATTTATAACCTATAATCGAACACATAAAAGATATTTAAGTTCAAGACAATTTTAGATAATGTGTAAGTAGTGGTCTCTATGTTGTTGACTTACGCCGGCTGGCAAGAATGCATCATCACGTGTAAGACATCTCAAGTCGTCATTAGATAATAAGGAATCACCGATGTCGACAAACTTAGTATTTTTAGGCGCAGACATGATTGATTCAATAATAGCAAAATCTTCACTGGTGCAGACGTAGTCTGGCATGATATATAAGTTCGGTAAAAATAATCAAGCATAAAGGAAATAAGGACAACCAGAGCGGAACTAAGTACCTTCGGGTATAACATGTGTGTTTGCTTTCTTGGGCTTATTATGCCGTGAATGCACCTCCTTTAACTGTGTAAAAACTCGTGAAGTCTCTTCCAAAAACATCGTGTTTGGCTCTTTGATGGTACCTTGTTCTGGAACACTGATGACATCCATATCTATATTGTTCATGACCTGCAAAAGTGGAACATTTTTATGTGCAAAATTTATGGAACAAAATAAAACTTAAAACATTAGCATATGAAAACATGCGTAGAAAATAAAGACAATCACCTTATTCGGTTGTTAATAGTCGATGAGTTTTCTATCTCTTCTACCAACATCACATCCGTGCCTATGGCGGTGTGTTCTATCGGAGTATCGACAATATCTGTTTTGCCCCGGCCATGATCTACAAAGGTCAAACATATTATCAAATAAAAACTCTAAATATTGAAATATGAAAAAATGCATTTAAACACATTTATTTCATTGCACCTCTTCTGAATGTGTCAAATTCGGTGAGCTTTTGTTTCCGTCAAGCATCAACCCGTCGGGGTTTATTGTCTCCATATGTTTGTATGATCTAAAAAACATATAACAGAGTTGGAATATAGAAATAGCTGAAATAAATGACAAGTATACATGTAAAAATCTATTGAAAAAAAGAATATCCCTCTCACTCTCTATCCTATTCCCTCCCCGTCCACTCTTCTTCATGCATGCCGGAGCGGCGCTCTCCTCGCCAAATCCCCAGTCCGCCCGGCCGTCCTCCGCCTCCGCCTCCACGCCACCACGGCTGAGCCCGCCCGCCCACCCGCCCGTCCATCCTCCTCTTCCTCCCTTTCCCTCAACCCCGCCGACCCAATCCTCGGGCCCCTCGCCAGCGCGCCCCCTGCACGCCGGAGCCCGCACGGCCGTCTCTCGCCTCGTGTGCGCGGCCCCTACACGCTGGAGCCCGCACGGCCGTCTCCCGCCTCGCGTGCGCGACGCCTGCACGCTGGAGCCAGAGCGGCGCCTACATGCCAGAGCCCCTGCGGCCGTCCTCCGCCTCGCCTAAGCGGCGCCTGCACGCCGGTCGCAGCGCGGCCGTCATCCTCCTCAACTGCGGGTCGCCTGCACGCCGGAGCCCGCGCTGAACCCCGACCACCCTGGTAGCCGGAGCCCCTGGGCCGTCCTCCGCCTCGCCCGCGCGGCGCCTGCACACCGGTGGCAGCGCGGCCGTCATCCTCCTCAACTGCGCGGGGCCTGGACGCCGGAGCCCGCTCCCCTGCGCTGCCGCAGTTCCCCCGTGTCGCATTATGCCGCAGCGGCAACTTTCGGTAACCTGGCCGAGGCCTAGGTGGGCGGCGTTGACGGACGAATTCGAGGGCGCGGCGTTGATGGTAGAGGGATTTGGCGGCACACCTCTTGTCCATGCTTGCCGGTGAGGATTCGTGGTACCGACGCCGGTGAAGGTTGATCAACGAGGAGAGTAATAGGTAATCTCTTTTGTTTTATATTGGTACATATGATCGATATTTGGTAGGTGTTGTAGCACAGAATATTTCCTGTTTATTTTGGTGTAGGATCGTGTTTTTTAAAGTGATTGATCCTGAGTACTTCCTGTTTATTTTGGTAGTCTATAATGTATTTGTAGCTTCCATCTTTGTTAAACTTTCTTTACCATGGAATTACTAAGTGAAGCGCATACTTCTGTAAACCATAACCAAATCTAAGTTTGTTGCATATTACAAAATCCTAGAAGGAATGAAGTGGGTTATTTCTTCCCTTTACTTTGGTTCAGATTGCAGAAAATATATTTCATTAAGACATACTCGTAGTTGTTTAGTTCTCCAATATTTTGCATTATACCATGGTGAGTACCAGAACTGTACCATTCTACCTACGAAGAGAACTGTACCATAATACCAGCTTAATACATTGCAGCTTTGTTTGATTACCACCAGCAGACGACGACTGGAGCGTACCGTCGATGCTGAAGAGAAGAACTGGAGCGCGCCGTCGACGCTGAAAATCAGAACTGAGAAGAACTGGAGCGCGCCATCGACGCTGAAAAGAAGAACTGGAGCGCACCGTCGACGCTGAAGAGAAGAACGTGAAGCGGTTTACGACCAGGCTGCGATGCCGAAGGCTGCGGTTGCAGTCCTCCAATGGCAAATTTCGTTGTATGGTTTACGACCAGGCTGCGATGCCGAAGGCTGCGTTTGCGTGCTCTGATGACAAATTTCGTTGTATGGCAATTTTTTTGTGATTGATTCCCGTGATGTATGGCAAAAAAATTTCTGATTGATTTTTTGTGATTGATTCCCGTGATGGATTCCCCTGATGTATGGCAATTTATGTGAATGCATTCCGGTGATGTACCGCGATTTATGTGATGGATTCCCGTGAGGATTTCCATCTGTTGTAAATAAATTTCCAGTGATTGATTCCCGTTAAATTGATTCCCCGTGAGGATTTCCGATCTGATTTTGTCGTTCGTTTTGGTAAGTATATAAAAGATGGCTGGATGGCAAGCGGGAGATGTTTAGTAAGATTGGATGGTCAAGATGCCTCCAATCTTTGACATCAAATATGTTTGACGACGTACCAACTCGAATATAATAGTAAAGATGTACAAATTTCTACAAATATTACACACTACAATACACGTGGTACTTGTGTATTGTAGTCTCGCCTCCCTTGGTGGTCTCTAGTCATTCTTCACTCCCGGTACATCCCAGGCTTCCATCTGGTCGAACGTGTCGTCCTCCTGACAGAATCTGGAATGTAGGGTCTTCCCGTTGGCTGGTAGTCGGAATCAGAGGATGATCCGAGGGAGAAATCTGTGTTCATGAATTGATTATTCAAAACATCATAATCCACCCATCGGGTATATTCCCCTGTGACTCCGCCATAGGTATTACCTCCATCAGTATCTGACTCAATCAGTATAGGGTAATCCTCATAGTCACCCCTATTATACTGATTACCCTGGAACTGGTTTGTGGCGTCCTCATTCATCTCCGCATTATTTCTGACGGAATCGCCAGAGTTTCCTGTGTCTGACCCCCAACGCCAACCTGTTGAGTTCTCTATAGGAGTCTCGGAACGCTGATTGTTTCCGGATTCCTCTCCACCCTCATATCCTCTATAGGAACTACTAGGATAGTACCTAGGTGTAATGGGTGTAGTTTCTAGTTCAGGGTGGTCAATACTAATGTAGTCACCAGCTGAGTAAACTGGTGTGTGCACTTCATTCTCCATGGTTTCCTTCCCCTTAGTCTCCTCCTTGGGTTCAGTGAACTCCTCTAGCATTGTATCAATTGCCCCCGACAGATGTCGGTTCAACTGAAAGAACAATGATAGCAAGTTGCGGCTATTGTCCATGTACTTAGCGGCTTCTGCTGGTTTGCGTTTTGCAAATTTGAAGTGGTTAAGCATAGGATCATCTTCCTCCTCCATGTGAGGAATGTGTGAGAATTGGGAACCCATAAGCTCTTTCGTCTTATGCTCCCGGATATCAGTGATGACTCTCATAATGGCTATATGGTAGGCTGTTTGGGTAGTTCTAGCCTCACCTGTTGGCATTACTATGCTCATTCCTAGGGATTCTGGAAGTCTTAGTCCTACCCTACACTTTGCCAATACAGTACCGTCGTAGTACATGTATTTCTTTACTTGGATCTGGGGATCACACCCAAATTCAAGTAACATGGCACGAAGAATATCTGCGAGTCCTCCTTCATATTCACTCAGTGTTGAATCCATCACTTTCACGTTTCGTCCCGGACGTGAACTTGCCATAGTTGGCTGTAGAAATAGAAAGAATATAAGATTAGTAATAATGCATCATAATAGAGATAATAAAGAATTATCGCACTAAAAGATATGATTGTTGTATTCTCAATTGAATATACACCATATTTTTTAGAGAATTCTTTAGTAGTCCTATTTGACTCCTAACGTTCGGTCCCATTTACTAGGTTCCAACCTAAGGTCAAAGCTTTTGCTCTGATACCAACTGTGGTGACCCTGCATACCACTGCATGTTGTAGTATGCCAGTCGTTCATATAACATTCACGAAGTACCATTCCGTAAATATTACATCCCTCAGAGTAGTACAACAGAACATAGCAGGTACATAACCCATTCATTTATTATTACAAGCATAATATAAATATCGTCTCGGAGCTCCTCTTGGGTCCTAAGAGGGATACTCCTGGGTTCGAGGCGAACCCATCTTAACTTACAATATAGAAGTTTCACTAGGTTATACATTTATTCCCTCGAGCAGTTAAGTACTAAGAGTTCGTACTGCTCGGATACTTGTACTACTAGATAGGTCTACACGTGCTCTCCTCCGGAACCCTCCCCGGCTCCGTAGACTATGAGGTAGTCTACACCTTCGACACCTCCAGAGAGGTCTGGTTCTTCATAGCCGATGATCTCGGCTCCTTCAGGGTTGTCGTTGTCCTCCTCCAGACGGTTCACACAATCTAAGCAGGGGATTTAAGAGTGGGATGAGTACGAGCGTACTCAACAAGTTCATTATCGAAAAGAGGTGTTTGATGCACTAGCTACAATATTAGACCAGAAAGTCTAATACCAATGCAGGTTTTGATAAACATTTCTTCAAGAGGTTGCTTTTATTTCAAAGAACTATGTCCGTCAGCCTTCACCGGTTTACTAGAACTTCATGGAGCTCCTTTCCGGCCGCGTTCGCAGTTCCATATCCCGGAACAGGGAGTGACAGGTCACGGTTCTTTACACTCTGCAGAGGTGTGTTGCTTTACCCATAAGAGATCTTATCCTTGGTGCCAACCGGGCAGCTTTCCCGTCCACACTTCATTCGGTGTGAGGCCCGGTATAAGTTCATAGCCAATCATATTCCTCCGCTACCTCGCACACCCACCCTTTGTTGCATGCCCCGACCCTGGGTCCTCGTCGGTCGACTTACACCACTTAAGGACGGACCCCGACCACGACGACAGTCTGGGACTCGTTAACCAAACTACTTCGCCGGTAGCTGCAACCCATCATAGACCACATTACCGTGGGGAATTAGAAGGGGATCCCCACCCACCAATTGTTCCGCAAGCAGCAACCGCTACGGCAAGCAATAGCTATACCGTGGGGAATTAGAAGGGGCTCCCCACCCACCAATTGCTCCGCAAGATACAACCGCTACGGTAAGCGCATCCGTTGATGTATAAGAGGTGGAAATACGATTGACTATTTCGTCCCACTCCAGATCTTATGGTTAACACGGGTATTACGGCACAAGAATCACTGGCGACATTTGTTGTTTAATCCTAGATGGATATAAACCCTTGCAATGGAACCTCCACCATATCAACACGATCCATGGTTCCATTGCACACCACATAGTCATATTCATAGTTATGAAAATAGTGGTTTTGGTTTTTATGCAATAGTGATAAACATAGTACTTTGCAAGTAATTTGATAGAAATACTCAAATGGTATGAGCAAGTGATGAACTTGCCTGAACACTGCAAAGTGTTGCAGTTGGATGGTGTGGACTGACCCTTGTCCTCTATTTCTGAAAAATAGCATCATTGTCCGATAAGGGCAATGGTTAAAGAAGCATTGATGCATGATTCCCGTTTTAGGGTTTGTTCCCCCCTTTCGATGTCGTTATTATTTCATGTGAGAGGTTTAATACTAAGAATAATTTGGGGATACTTTATTTAGAGTAAAATACAACCTTGAAATGTTGTCAAGGTGTTTTTAAAGTCCAAAGGCATTAATGGACTTATTTTCATTATTGAAAAATATAAGGTGGGATTTAAATGATTATTATAATCATCAAATTAGGACTTATTCTTAGTTGTCTTCAAAAATTCCTTTTGATATTTTATTCAGGTAGAGAATTTTATGCTGATCAATTTCCATATTTTTAGTTATTTTTTAGAGCAATATTCTATTTTATAAAATTCTTTGAAATTCTCACTTAAATGGTATTTTGGAAATGTCCAAATTGCCCTCGGGCCCACCTGTCAGGGTGAACCCGAGTGGGTTGGGCTCAACCCCGTTGGCCTGGTCCGGCCCACTCGGTCGCCCTCACTTCCTCCTCTCTCTCCCTCGTGAACCCTAATCCCCGAGCTCTGGCGACGCCGAAATCGCCTCCGCCGTCGCCGCTTTGTTCCGGCCATCTCCGGCCCTTGCCGGCGACGAGATGTGGCGGATCTGGATTGCCTCACGAAGGTGCACCAGATCCTCCGGCTCGATCTGAACCTCGTCTCCTCCTCAACTCGCCCCCAACGCGTTCGCCCGCACGGCCGTGGGGTTACGCGGCGATGCGTCGTTCACCGGCGATTCTGGCGCCGTGACGCCGCCGTGGGCGTTGCCGTGGTGGTGATGGGGCGCTCGCGCTCGGCGACGCCAGGCTTGGCCGCGGCTTGGTGCTGCCGTGGTCGGCCCGTGCCGCCGTGCCGCCATGGCACGCCGTGGTGCTCCGCTCCAGGTATGTGCGCCTCCATCTTCTCCCTTTCTTCTTCCTTTTTTATGCCATGCTCTAGTTCTGGCATGCCTCTCCTCATGGAGATGCTGTGCCGTGCTCTACTGGCCATGGCCATTACTTGTGCTGCTGCTCTCCCTCTATGTGCTCTTCTGCTTGTGCTTGCTGTGGATGCACGTGTGCTACTGCTGCTATTCTTGCTACTGGCCCTACTGGCCTTGGCCATTGTTACCCTGGCCACGCCAGTGCTTGCTATTCTTGCTAGATTCTTGCTCTGTGCTTTTGTTCATGTTATTATGTTTGCCAGACACTCAAGTGTGTTCATGTATGCTTCCCTGGCTTGATTCTAGTGTGCAAATCTTGCAAATTTGCAAGTGCCAGTGCTATTCTATGCTATAGCTTGTGCTTGATTTCATGAGTATGCTCAATTGAGCATTGCTACTGACTTGGCAGCTCCATCCCTTGATGGAGTGCTTCTAGATGCAGTTGTACTGCGTGTATTCACTTATCTGTGATGCAAATGTTCATGTTATATGGTTGATTTAATTATCTGGTCCATGTATTGATACTAGAATTGATTCTAGCAAGTTGTAACATACTCTAGCAAGCTTCTGATGATCTATTGATCATCAGTTGCTTGTACAAGCTGTGGTGCTGTTCCTGTGCATCACTGCTGCTCACCCTGTGATGTGTGTGTGTCACACAGACTGGCTCTGATGTGTGCTGGGGCTTGCTCAAGCATCATTTGATGCTTGCAATGATCCATTGGATCATCTGCAAGGTTCTTGTGCTATGATTACTTGTGTAGTTCATTTATCTGTATTAGCTTGCTTTATTGGATGGATAAATGATGTGAACTGCTTGCAGTGATGATCATTTCAATGAATTTGGTAGGGCTATATGGATGCCAACACTTGGTTGTGTACCCTAGCCCTCCTTTTTGAACCCTACAGGGTGATGATATCTGTGCATGGCTTCTCTGTTGGGATTGGTTAAGTGGTTGAGGTGGCCTCAACAACAACTCTTTGCTATTCAGGAAGCTCCCACCCCCTGTTGGCTTGATGTGTATGGACAATTGCTCTCTGGCTTGACCATATTTGGTTGCCAGATGCTTTTGATGTTGACAAACATGAATAGACACTTGATAGTCTATCTGTCTGATGGTGTAGTGGCCATAGGTGCTAAGTGAATCTGGCTAGCTAGATAGGACCATCTCCTTCCTGGATTTCCTTGGTTATACCACTGGTTTGACATAGCCAATGTTCCCAGGGTGTCTTCCTATTGGTTTTCCTCTTGTTTACTTGCACCAATTTGGCTATTAGCCATATGATGACTCACATATAGGGTTTCTACCCACTTTGCTTCTGTGACTTGTGCATATGATGGATTTATATGAGCAAAATCTTGCTTGCTCATGATTTATTGGTATACCTCACTCCAGCTCCTAGAAATGGGTGTTGGTGTAGAGGTTCAGCTGCTGGTTGATTTCTTGGCTTGCCCCGCTCCTCCTTGCAAGCTTGATGCTTGGTTAATTTCTGGTGATTGGGGAACAGGTGAGACAGCTCTGGCTGTTCACCTGTTCTTGGTGTTCTTGAGATGTTCTTGCTATCTGGTGACTTACTCTGCTGCTTGTCGATGAATGAGCTAGGGTTTACTGTGGAAAAGGTTTTATACCTCCCTGCTTTGTTTCCCTGGTCGACAACAAGGTCTGGCACCCTTGGTGACTCACTGATGGTGTGTGTGTTGTGCTCCATGCACACTGCCTTGTGAGCAGGCTGTGTGTGTGTGTATACCAGATGCTTTGCACTTGGGCTGTGAGAGGATCAGCTCGGCAGAGTTGATCATATCTGCTCAATTCTCATTTCTTTGCTAACCTGCCAAGTGGCTTTGCCACTTGGCATAACACTTGTCTTTGGTCTTTGTGTGTGTGATTGCAGGGAACAATGTGATGCTCTGGATGAAGATCAAGATCCTCTTGAGCAAGATCTCCATGATGATCATCTTGTGTAGTTTTAGGATAGATCATTCACTTGTAATTTTCTTTTCTTTTTCTTTTTTCCTTTTATTCAATTTTATGTAATGTGTTGTAATATTTCATATTTCTATTCTGAATATTGTAATTGACAATGTATCATGTGTGATTATCAATAAAGCTCCAATTTTCCTTAATGAGCTTTATTTTATATTTGTATTGTTCATATTCTTTATTATTTATAATTTGTTTAATGAATTACCTCACATTTGAATTATGAGATATTCATTTGATGTTTGAATTTGAAATTCAAATGCAACTAAGGTTTGAATTCAATCATGCAACTTAAAATTGAATTCAATCATGCAACTTAAGTTTGTGATGCAATATCCCTTCTCTCTTCTCCAAAACCCTAGTTTAGTTGAATAAGAGCAAGTTTGTCGCACTCTCAAAACCCTAACCCTGTAAGGTGTCGAGAGAGAAACTTGTCCCCCTTCGATGCAGTTTTGTTTTAAAAGCGCGAAATTTCCCCAGAATTTACGATGCAATGCACATCCCTTTCAAAAATCTACCCCTCAATCGTCTCTAAACCTGGGACATTACATTTAATAACATCACTAGAGTAGCACATACATTAATAGTGATACAAAGCTCATCATATGAATCTCAATCATGTAAGGCAGCTCATGAGATCATTGTATTGAAGTACATGGGAGAGAGATTAACCACATAACTACCGGTACAGCACTTAGCCTCGCGGGAGAACTACTCCCTCCTCATGGGAGACAGCAGCGGTGATGAAGATGGCGGTGGTGTCGATGGAGATGCCTTCCGGGGGCACTTCCCCGTCCCGGCGGCGTGCCGGAACAGAGACTTCTGTCCCCCAGATCTTGGCTTCGCGATGGCGGTGGCTCTGGAAGGTTTCTCGTGCCGTGGCTTTTCTGTATCGAAGATTTAGGTCAGGGGGCTTCTTATAGGCGAAGAGTCGGAGTCGGAAGGCTGACGGGGCCACCACACAGTAGGGCGGCGCACCTGGCTCCTTGGCCGTGCCGCCCACACGTGTGGGCCCCCTGTGGCCCTCCTCTGGTCCCTCTCGGGTGTTCTGGAAGCTTCGTGGAATTATAAGATACTGGGCGTTGATTTCGTCCAATTCCGAGAATATTTCCTTACTAGGATTTCTGAAACCAAAAACAGCAGAAAACATGAACTGGCACTTCGGCATCTTGTCAATAGGTTAGTTCCGGAAAATGCATAAATATGACATAAAGTGTGAACAAAACATGTAGGTATTGTCATAAAACAAGCATGGAACATCAGAAATTATAGATACGTTGGAGACGTATCAGCATCCCCAAGCTTAGTTCCTACTCGTCCTCGAGTAGGTAAACGATAAAAGATAATTTCTGAAGTGACATGCTACCAACATAATCTTGATCATACTATTGTAAAGCATATGAGATGAATGCAGCGATTCAAAGCAATGGTAAAGACAATGATTTAACAAATGAACCATATAGCAAAGACTTTTCATGAATAGTACTTTGAAGACAAGCATCAATAAGTCTCGTATAAGAGTTAACTCATAAAGCAATAAATTCAAAGCAAAGGCATTGGGGCAACACAAAGGAAGATTAAGTTTCAGCGGTTGCTTTCAACTTTCAACATACATATCTCATAGATAGTTGTCAATGCAAAGTAATATAATAAGTGCAATAAGCAAGTATGTAGGAATCAATGCACAGTTAACACAAGTGTTTGCTTCTAAGACAGAAAGAAGTAGCTGAACTGACTCAACATAAAAGTAAAAGAGTGGCCCTTCGAAGAGGGAAGCATTGATTACTATGTTTGTGCTAGAGCTTTTATTTTGAAAACATAAAGAGAGCATAAAAGTAAAATTTTGAGAGGTGTTTGTTGTTGTCAACGAATGGTAGTGGGCACTCTAACCCCCTTGCCAGACAAACTCTCGAAGAGCGGCTCCCATAAAATTTTATTTTTGTTTTTGGGTGACACTCCTTCCAACCTTGCTTTCACAAACCATGGCCAACCGAATCCTCGGGTGCCTGCCAACAATCTCATACCACGAAGGAGTGCCTTTTTATTTTAGTTTTGTTTAGATGACACTCCTCCCCACCTTTGCTTTCTCAAGCCATGGCTAACCGAATCCTCGGGTGCCGTCCAACAATCACATACCATGGAGGAGTGTCTATTTTTTGTAAAACTAGCACGATGGCCCTCACAAATGCGAGGGCATCATATTATGTTTACTGAATATCATATGCCAATATATTATCTTCCCATTCACTTCTTTCCTTGCAAAATACATGAGATGTAGTTATTGATACAATCATAAATGTGCAACTTCGACTACCTTGTAACTATTGCTACAAAACTATGAAAACATCATTAAGATATTTTTACCATAAATCTATTGATCCTGAATCATTCTCTCTCAACAACTTGAACTTACATCCATCTCTGGACTTGTGAGGACCCCGGTATAATTAATATGGAAGATATCGACTATGCGACTTGTATGTGTCATGATATAGAGCTAAACAGTTGGTTCCCTCTTATAATTTTTGTTATATTTTCATTTACGATAACATTTGGTAGTTTGCATGCAAAATATTTTAATCATCTTCCATTTTGGAATAAAAATTAGTCGTAAAGAAAGTTGTAATTTGCACATAGCTAAAGACCCGTACTATGAATGACTTAAATATTTATTTTTGGGATTGGATACATGGAAATCATATATGTACATTATCACAAAAGTAACATCACAATTTTGGAGGTTTTCAGTCACTTAGAATTATAGTACAAGTAGTGCCAAAGATGCACTTTGAAAGACTACGCCCAAAAATTATATTCTAGGGATGTAGATGAAATATTTAGAGAACACTATTTTATGAACGGATGTAGCGTACACGTCTGGCATTACCATCAGACAAAGGGATCTGGCACATAGATCACTCATGCGTAGGTATAGTTCCATGATGTATTTTTAAGTATATGAATATATACTCATTGAATCCAATATATCTAGAATAAGGAAACTACCTCGAGTTGTCGAGTGGTGTGAATGTGAGACGGTCAATGTACCTGCTTCCTATTAGAAACTACCGGCCCCAAGTGAGATATTCGTTTGTTTATATCGAGTACGGGCAAGTTGGTTATGCACAATATTACTATAGATACGAACATAATAGGCGATAGTAGATTCCACATACAATAATTATTTCATTATTTGTATCGATGACTTATATCTATTGAGTTGTACATATATTGGACGGCTTGGTCGATGTATTATATAATACATGGAACTACAGTTCTGAAATATGATGCTAAAACATTGTGTATACACAATATTAAATAATTAAACATTTGGAATCTAGAGCTAGTAAATTGTTTCAATTGTATTAGATTAGCTGATTAACCATTGGGTACAAATTTATTGTCTGATAAACATTTTGTGAGTAAGTCACGCAACAACAGAAAAAAGATTATATCACAGATGCAATTGCAATTTTTTTCCCTAAAATGCACAACTGCACCTTTTCTATTCTCGGCAACAATGATGCATATATTTGTATTCTAACACATTTTATTTGAAGTCCAAATTTTCCATGTATCTATATGTTTGTACAACTCTTAAAATGTGTGCTCTCTCGAGTTCATAACTTGCACATGCCACCTATCTTCCGGGCACTGATGGTGTTTCTATTGTTTAAAAAAATTATGGTGTGTCTATTTATGTTCTAATACATATTATTTCTACTGAAAATTTGCTATGTTTTATATTACTTTTATTTTGAATCTTAAGTGTGTGCTATTTCAGGTTCACCAAGTCTTGCCACTCTAGATATTGGGTATGCCTACAAATCATTAATTTAAACACAGACATCTTGGGCTCTCTCAAAAAAAAAAACACACTGACATCTAGTGGCATACTACCGTTCCTTCACATGTTGGTCATGGCTAGAATATGCGCTGTTCTAGAAATTAATTTACTACCACATAATAATATTGTCTGGAATAGCACGTATTTGCATTTTCTAATACCACCAAGGAAGTTTTAGAGACAAATGTACGCCCATTTCTTTCTTTATATGGTGTGTATATTTATGTTCTGACACATATTATTTCTACTGCAAATTTTCTATGTTTCATATTATTTTTATTTTGAATCTTAAGTGTGTGCTATTTCAGGTTCACCAAGTCTTGCCACTCTAGATATTGGGTATGCCTACAAATCATTAATTTAAACACTAACATCTTGGGCTCTCAAAAAAAAGAGTGACATCTGGTGGCATACTACCGTTCCTTCACATGTTGGTCATGGCTAGAATATTCGCTGTTCTAGAAATTAATTTATTGTCACAAAATAAATACTTTCTGGAATAGCACGTATTTGCATTTTCTAATACCACCAAGGAAGTTTTAGAGACAAATGTACACCCATTTCTTTCTTTATATGTTTCCAAATTTAAAATTTCCTATCGCTACGATCTGTGAGCCAGTAGATTTTAATTATACTCCCTCCGATCCATATTAAGTGTCCTTGATTTAGTTTAAATTTGATAAAATTCAAATTAAATTGATGACACTTATTATGAATTGCACGGAGAGAATTTTTACATGTGAGAGTAATTATTATGTGGGCACAATTTTTTTATAGATGGACTAATGGTTGGCATGAAACAGCTAGCGTAGGCTTGAAAATTCTATGCTATGACGGATTAAAATTAAAGTTACATGCATATGCTTTTCATGTATCAATACTGCTGTACGCGGTATACATACCTGATCATATGTTAAGTTGTTGGTTAGGTACGTGTTCCATCGATTCTTCTTCATTGTACGTGTGTATCCCCGCATGCTATGCAGCTAATTATCAATCCACCTGATTGCATGAGGCCATATGTCGATCCATATGGCGCCCTGATGCTGGCCCTTTTGTTCGATTGACTCAGCGGATGTTGGCAACCCGATTATGGTCAGAAGTGAAAATGATATTTAGCGTGATATAGGGTCGAGCAAAAATCAGGCGTCTTTGTGGCTAGCGGCGCTGCGCACAGTGCATGAGGCAATTCTTATATGCATGGATCAATCGGTCTTACATAGCTGAATTGTGTTCGCGCCCGACTGCATCCAAGCCATCGCTATGCTTCTCTTCCGCGCTCGACATGCACGCATGCTTGCCGAGCCACCGGGCTGCAAATGTTGTTCGCTAGCACGCGCACGTTCGCCTCGGGCTGGAATTTCCTCTCCTGTAATCTCCGTGTCCGCCGCCTCAAGCTGGACGCTTCTCGCCTTGCTCGGTTCCGTCCTCCGTTGTCCGTCGATCTCTCCGCCACATGCGACATTGATGGCAGTCGCCGCTGACGTTCTCGCCCGCCGCCTTGGCACGGATCAAAACTGCGTTCACCTTCACCTCTTCAACATCGGCTATGTGTGAGGCAAGATCAAATCTCTGACCACGCTGATGCATATACACAGATTGGAGACTTGACATGGCAATAGCAGGCAAATACGCTGGAGGCGACATCAGGCTTGGAAACATTAGGGGGATAATGATCCAAACACATCGCATCTCCAGCATGCTAGAATAGTAGAATAAGACGGCGGCGGCCGAGCACGGGAGACGAGACGGCATGTTAGGTTATTTCTTCTGAGCCAAATTTCTTTTAGCTAAATCGTGGCCCAAGGGGTACGTAGAACAATACTTAATCAGGGGCAATGGTGGGTAATTTGTGTAAACTTTATTGTCAATAGACTATTCCTAAAATCCATCGTCTGTAATTGGCTAGCAATTTAAATTGATGGCCAGATGTTTCTAATTATTGTGGGATTTTCTAGCGATTTCTCTAATTTCTGGTTAGCCTGTAATGCACTTTTAATATATAATAGATTATGAAAGTTAATTAATTCGGGGCTGAGAACCCCATTGTCAGCTCTTTTTGCAAAATTATTGGATAAGCGGATGAAGCCACTAGTCCATTGGTGAAAGTTGCCCAACAAGATTGAAAGATAAACACCACATACTTCCTTATGAGCTATAAAACATTGACACAAATAAGAGGTAATAACTTTTGAAGTGTTTAAAGGTAGCACTCAACCAATTTACTTTGGAATGACAGATAAATACCATGTAGTAGGTAGGTATGGTGGACACAAATGGCATAGTGTTTGGCTCAAGGATTTGGATGCACGAGAAGTAATCCCTCTCGGTACAAGGCTTAGGCTAGCAAGGTTATTTGAAGCAAACACAAGTATGAACTAGTACATCAAAACTTACATAAGAACATATTGCAAGCATTATAAGACTCTACATTGTCTTCCTTGTTGTTCAAACACCTTTACCAGAAAATATCTAGACCTTAGAGAGACCAATCATGCAAACCAAATTTTAACCAGCTCTATGTATTTCTTCACTAATAGGTGCAAAGTATATGATGCAAGAGCTTAAACATGATCTATATGAGCACAACAATTGCCAAGTATCAAGTTATTCAAGACATCATACCAATTACCACATGTAGCATTTTTTGTTTCCAACCATATAACAATTAACGAAGCAGTTTCAACCTTCGCCATGAACATTAAAAGCTAAGAACACATGTGTTCATATGAACCAGCGGAGCGTGTCTCACTCCCACACAAGCATTTATTCAGATAATGAAAATAACAAAACGAAAATAAAAGCACACAGACGCTCCAAGTAAAGTGCATAAGATGTGACCGAATAAAAATATAGTTTCAAGAGAAGAAACCTGATAAATTGTTGATGAAGAAGGGGATGCCTTGGGCATCCCCAAGCTTAGATGCTTGAGTCTTCTTGAAATATGCAGGGATGAACCACAGGGGCATCCCCCAGCTTAGACTTTTCACTCTTCTTGATCATATATCATCCTCTTCTCTTGACCCTTGAAAACTTCCTCCACACCAAACTCAAAACAAACTCATTAGAGGGTTAGTGCATAATAAAAATTCACATGTTCAGAGGTGACACAATTCTTAACAATTCTGGACATTGCTCAAAGCTTCTGAAAGTTAATGGAACAAAGAAATCCATTCAACCATAGCAAAAGAGGCAATGCGAAATAAAAGGCAGAATCTGTCAAAACAGAACAGTCCGTAAAGACGAATTTTTTAGAGGCACCAGACTTGCTCAAATGAAAATGCTCAAATTGAATGAAAGTTGCGTACATATCTGAGGATCACACACAAAAATTGGCAGATTTTTCTGAGGTACCTACAGAGAACCCTGCCCACATTCGTGACAGCAAGAAATCTGTTTCTGCGCAGTAATCCAAATCTAGTATCAACCTTGCTATCAAAGACTTTACTTGGCACAACAATGCAATAAAATAAAGATAAGGAGAGGTTGCTACAGCAGTAACAACTTCCAAGACTCAAATATAAAACAAAATTACTGTAGTAAAATAAACACATGGGTTATCTCCCAAGAAGTGCTTTCTTTATAGCCATTAAGATGGGCTCAGTAATTTTAATGATGCACTCCCAAGAAATAAGAGTTGAAGCAAAAGAGAGCATCAAAAGGCAAGTATGTAACAAATTTAAGACTAACATGCTTCCTATGCATAGGAATCTTGCAAATAAACAAGTTCGGATGAACGCTGGTGTTCACATGGGTACGTGAGCACGCGCTTCCTATTCGACACGTGTCTCACGCTGTTTGCTCTGCCGTTATCCTGTGACGAGGAGGAAACAACAAGGAAAAAGCTTGTATTCCCCCGGGGGATCGGCCTCACACGATCGTCCGGGTCGTTTGCTTGACGCGTGTACGTGCAGAGACATAGACGTGTTGGGGGGCCCACACACGTGTGATGCGTCCAGATCGTCCTCTCCCTTGCCTTATCCTTTCTTCTAGTTCTGGACAACGTCTTCAACCTCTGTTCTCATCCCCGCACACCTCCTTTCTTTCGTACCTGACCTCGCGCGAGGCAGCGCACCTCCCCAGGGCCCAGGTGCCTGCTCTTCCGCCACCGTCGCCTAGGAACCCAACTCGGCCGCCGGCCTCCATCTCCGTAAGCTCGGCCGTGCCCACTTTTCTCCTCGGCCTCCACCTCCATGAGCTCGCCTCACCGCCCTCCACTCCGGTGGAGTCGGCCACATCATCCCCTCCCTCTCTCTTCTTACTCCGTCCATGGCGGTCGCCGCTGATACATACGGCAGCCACCGCTGCTACCTCAGGCCACCGCCGCTGCTACATACGGGCGCCGCCGCTGCTACCTCAGGCCTCCACCGCTGCTACATACGGGCGCCGCCGCTGCTACCTCAGGACGCCGCCGCTGCTACATACGGGCGCCGCCGCTGCTACCTCAGGCCGCTGTCGCTGCTACATAGGCCCGTCGGCCTCGGCTACCACGCGATGGGGAGGCGGCGTCGGCGTCGAGGCCGCCGCACATAGGAGAGGCAGGGCTCGACCGGCGGAGCTCAGCGTGAGCGCAGACAAGGGCGCGGCGGCCGGAGAGGAGGTCGGGGAAGCACGGTGATCACGCGCAGGGGAGGTGCCGAGGTGGAGCTCGGCGTGGTGGCGAGCGACGGCGCAGTGGCGCCAAGAGGTAGGAGGTCAGGGTAGGCGGCGAGGGCGTGGCGGCCGCGCAGTGTTTCCATGGAACTTCAACTGATAGACGGAAGTACTGGTAGTGGAAGATAAGGTAGAGATTTTTCTGTCGCTCAGTGTGGGGCTTTCCCATGTGCGTGCGAGGAAAGGCCACATGCCCACGACGCAGCGCGTGCGTGGCAGGAGGCGGATGATGGACTTGCTTTGATCCCCGGGACCAGCCAAAAAGGTACTAACGCCGTATGGTTGTCGTGAGTGAGAAATTGAATCTTAACGTTGATCCAACGGTAGCTAGGGCGTGCGCACGTACCCATCTGAACACCAAATTCACTCTCTAAACAAGTTATGTAGGCATAATGCAACAAGCATAGAAAGGCAACACAAGCGCAGCTTCAAGATTTTCAGCATATAGAGAGGCGTTTTAGTAACATGAAAACTTCTACAGCCATATTTTCCTCTCTCATAAAGATTTTCAGTAGCATCATGAACAAACTCAACAATATAACTATCAAAGGAAACATTCTTATCATGAGCTTCATGCATAAAATTATTACTCTCCACATAAGCATAATCAATTTTATTAGTTGTAGTGGGAGCAAATTCAACAAAGTAGCTATCATTATTATTCTCATCAAGTGTAGGAGGCATAGTATAATCATAATAAAATTTACTCTCCATAGTAGGCGGCACCAAAAGACTACTATCATTATAATCATCATAAATAGGAGGCAAAGTATCATCAAAGAAAATTTTCTCCTCAATGCTTGGGGGACTAAAAATATCATGCTCATCAAAGCCAGCTTCCCCAAGCTTAGAATTTTCCATATCATTAGCAACAATGGTGTTCAAAGTATTCATACTAATAACATCGTCATTAGCATGCAAATAAGGCTCCATAGGTTTTTTAATTTTCGCAGCAAAGAATCCATGTCTTAACTCAGGAAATAGCTTCAAAAGCTCACTGTTAATTTCCATTATGCCTAACTAGTGAAATAAAAACAAGAAACAAAAAGATGCAATTGCAGGATCTAAAGGAAATAGCTTCGAGCACTTACAACGGCACCAGAAATTACTGGTACCAGGCTGGACGACATTCGGTATATAAACAAGTGTAAACCTCTGTAAACTTCCGGTATGGGACTAAACAACTGAACCGGGATCCGGGATGCACGCGCCGGACATTAACTACTCTACTATCACCGACTGCTAAGAGCAATTCCAACAGTGTAGCCAACTGCTGGCTATAAGACAAGTGTCATGTCATCTATAGCTAACTTAGAGCCAACATATATACAATAGTGAGCTATAGAAATGTAGTACTTTATCAATGTATGGCCCACCATTCATTCTCACAAAGTGCCTAGGAGCACGTGCTAGAGCTGACTCTTGCATAAGAGCCCACTTTCCTTCTCTCTCCCTCTCTCTCCTCCAACTAAGCAATAATATAGTATTTTAATCCTTATAGCCAGCTGATTATGACTTATTATACTTCCTCTAAAGCCATGTACATCTTGATAGACTCCTATCGTCTATCATATATGTCCATTGTCACATATAGATAGTGCTACAGACGCACGGTATAGTGGATGGTTTGTTTAACTGTCTCGCACGAACTTTAGATTTACAAAGGCAGTTAAGATTCCATTGGCTCGGGAAGAAGGAAACGTGAGCACGATTTCTTTTGGGGCCACCAGTAACGACACCCTGTCTATACAACGGGACAGCAGGCGTTGCTAGCCAGAGATTTTCGTGCGAATCGGTCGTAGATTTATGGACGACCTCTTTCTCTTTCCTTGTTCTCCAGCCTCCAGCTCGTCAAGTTTCCTGCCTGGTATGCCTTAGGACAGCTGACTCGATGCTATTGTGCATACCCTAAGCACTGCTACTGTGTACATGCCAAACTCCACATTCCCGTATGTCCAAGGGAAATAAAATAAACACAAGAGCTAAATACACCACCACTAGTCTCAATAGATGTATCTTAGGTGCAGTTTAGTTTCAATTCTATCTATACCTAATAATAAAGAAAATAAGGCTTCTTGTTTGTCCGTTTTTTCCTACCCCGATACTTCAGTTTAAATTACATCAAATGCCACCGCTTAAGTGTACCGGTTCGCTTCTTTTTATTAGGGCATGTACATTAGTTCAGCCGCCCCCTGTCTGTAGCAACGCTCCACGTCACATGTAGACGGCAGTAAAAACACCCTCTACAATAAACTGTCTATTTACTGTCTGTAGTACCGCATAATCAGCAAATGATGAGTACTACTACAACTGTAAATTAAATCTTGCTCAATGATGTCTACGCACACTCCTTTTCCTGTAGACAGTGTTGGGCCTCCAAGAGCAGAGGTTTGTAGAACAGCAGTAAGTTTTCCCTTAAGTGGATCACCCAAGGTTTATCGAACTCAGGGAGGAAGAGGTCAAAGATATCCCTCTCAAGCAACCCTGCAATCACGATACAAGAAGTCTCTTGTGTCCCAACACACCCAATACACTTGTCAGATGTATAGGTGCACTAGTTCGGCGAAGAGATAGTGAAATACAAGTGGTATGAATGAATATGAACAGTAGTAACGGCGCCAGAAAATACTTGCTGGCGTGCAGTTGACGTGGGAGATATTGCAGGAAGTAGAGATGCAGTAAAACAGTAAACAAGATTGCAGTATTTGGAAACAAGGCCTAGGGATCATACTTTCACTAGTGGACACTCTCAACATTGATCACATAATAAAACCACTCTACACTCTCTTGTTGGATGATGAACACCATTAATTGTGTAGGGCTACAAGAGCACCTCAATGCCGGAGTTAACAAGCTCCACAACATTCGATATTCATATTTAAATAACCTTAGAGTGCATGATAGATCAACACAATTATACCGAGTACTAACATAGCATGCACACTGTCACCATCATACTATGAAAGGAGGAATAGATCACATCAATACCATCATAGTAATAGTTAACTTCATAATCTACAAGAGATCACAATCATAAACTACGCCAAGTACTACATGATGCACACACTGTCACCATTACATCATGGAGGAGGAATAGAGTACTTTAATAACATCACTAGAGTAGCACATAGATTAATAGTGATACAAAGCTCATCATAATCTCAATCATGTAAGGCAGCTCATGAGATCATTGTATTGAAGTACATGGGAGAGAGATTAACCACATAGCTACCGGTACAGCCCTTAGCCTTGCGGGAGAACTACTCCCTCCTCATGGGAGACAGCAGCGGTGATGAAGATGGCGGTGGTGTCGATGGAGATGCCTTCCGGGGGCACTTCCCCATCCCGGCAGCGTGCCGGAACAGAGACTTCTGTCCCCCAGATCTTGGCTTCGCGATGGCGGCGGCTCTGGAAGGTTTCTCGTGCCGTGGCTTTTCCGTATCGAAGATTTAGGTCAGGGGGCTTCTTATAGGCGAAGAGTCGGAGTCGGAAGGCTGACGGGGCCACCACACAGTAGGGTGGCGCGCCTGGCTCCTTGGCCGCGCCACCCACACGTGTGGGCCCCCTGTGGCCCTCCTCTGGTCCCTCTCGGGTGTTCTGGAAGCTTCGTGAAATTATAAGATACTGGGCGTTGATTTCGTCCAATTCCGAGAATATTTCCTTACTAGGATTTCTGAAACCAAAAACAGCAGAAAACATGAACTGGCACTTCGGCATCTTGTCAATAGGTTAGTTCCGGAAAATGCATAAATATGACATAAAGTGTGAACAAAACATGTAGGTATTGTCATAAAACAAGCATGGAACATCAGAAATTATAGATACGTTGGAGACGTATCAACATCCCCAAGCTTAGTTCCTACTCGTCCTCGAGTAGGTAAACGATAAAAGAAAATTTCTGAAGTGACATGCTACCAACATAATCTTGATCATACTATTGTAAAGCATATGAGATGAATGCAGCGATTCAAAGCAATGGTAAAGACAATGATTTAACAAATGAACCATATAGCAAAGACTTTTCATGAATAGTACTTTCAAGACAAGCATCAATAAGTCTCGCATAAGAGTTAACTCATAAAGCAATAAATTCAAAGCAAAGGCATTGGAGCAACACAAAGGAAGATTAAGTTTCAGCGGTTGCTTTCAACTTTCGACATACATATCTCATAGATAGTTGTCAATGCAAAGTAATATAATAAGTGCAATAAGCAAGTATGTACGAATCAATGCACAGTTAACACAAATGTTTGCTTATAAGACAGAAAGAAGTAGTTGAATTGACTCAACATAAAAGTAAAAGAGTGGCCCTTCGAAGTGGGAAGCATTGATTGCTATGTTTGTGCTAGAGCTTTTATTTTGAAAACATAAAGAGAGCATAAAAGTTAAGTTTTGAGAGGTGTTTGTTGTTGTCAACGAATGGTTCACGTCCTCTTGCCTCAAGCATAAATTATTCACGTCCTCTTGCCTCAAGCACTTTACGAGAACAAAGTTCAATCAAAATAATATATACTCAAGAATGATAATAATGGTATTGAAACTAGAAGCAAAGAGATGCGTGGCCTAGCCACAGTAGTACTTACCGGTACATGTTTTATTCGAAGCTCTTTATTTTGTAAACCCGAAGAATTGTTGGCGAACCGTTTCTAAGCCTTGTGGAGGATATCAGCCATGTCCCCCCACGCCTCAAGGGGTTTACTCTTCGAGTCCATGACTTCTACTACCCCGGTGTTGGGTTCAATGACTAGCAGGATATAGTGAAACCTGCGGACACATATGCATAACTCATCAATTACACTTAACACATGGATTAAGCGAAAAAGATTTAATGTGTGAAGACAGTAACACTCACGCGAAGTTGTAAGGAAATAGTATTGCCCTTTTGTATGAGTTTTTCCTTAAGGCATATACCAAGTTATTCTCTGTATCCTTGGGAGAGCTATCGACAGTATACCCATTCACGGTATATGGGTCAACGAACCCTAGATCATAGATTTGCCCCTTGCGGCATTCGCGGATCTTCATTCTGCATAATATAATATAGATAGTTATATGCATGCAATGGACGAGCCGCGGTAGAGACTTAATTACATAAATAATACTTACAGACAGTAGACACTCAGCAGAGATTGTCGAGGGCGTCTTGATTGAATAACTGAAATAATTCACAAAATTCAATGTTCATCACGTCAGTTCGCCCGTAGTGCTCATCTTTGATTGCCACCATGATCCAGTTCTGACCGTCCTTACATGCATCCAAGTACCAATTATGTAGTCTTCACATTTGTGTTGATAGATGAGGCAATAACTCAGCTCTGACAAGAGGTTGCACGTACGTGTAATGGTATGCTAATTGGACAGGGTCCGTGAACATGATTTCGATGCGGCTTAAGTACTCAGGAATACTCATACCGGCCGCATCTACCTCATCTTTGTATAGTTGTACCATCGTCGGATCAAGGCACTGCAGGACATCGGGATACACTTGGAGCGAGGGGCACGAGTTTTTCTGGTTTCCAAGCTAGGGAACTGGTTTCCCTTCTTCCTTACTTTTTTGTCATCGCTCTCTTGCTACCACATTTGACTTGCGAATAGAACGGTCATAGTTCGATGAAAGACTTCGCTCAGGTTGATGAAGACTCTTCAGCAGTTTCAACTTCTTTTCCTTGGATATAGCTGGCTTGGGCTCAGGCTGGGGTTTTTTCTTGCCAAACATGGATTTCATGTGTTGTTCCTTTGCGATCTTGTCATTTTCTTCATCTGTATAGTCATAAGGTCTCTTGGGAGGAACCTTAGGCACTCTTGGGAGGGGCTCTTGTTTGCGTTTCGGTGATCGGTTACGACTCAATGCTGTAGCGGTCCGCCTTTTGCTCTTAGACTGAGTGGTGGGCTGCGGAGAAGGCTCATGCCGCGGCGGAGAAGGCTCACGCGCCGGTGGAGAAGGCTGACGCACTGGAGACGGCTGCATCGGTGGAGAATGCTGGCTCGGTGGAGACCTTGTTGGCGCCTTCCAACCCGGAATCACAATGAATTCCTTTCGCCATAGAACTGTAGTGTTCTTGGCTTCTCCCAGCTATAGCAAATCCCCTTCACCGGCAGGGTGGTCAAGTCTCAGCGGCCCATACCCATCCATAACTTGATCCACCCCGGCAACATCGTAGCCAGGTGGAACCGGGTTGAAGTGGTATCTTTGATCAGGTACTGGCGGTAAGACATAGCCGATCACCATCTTGAGCATTAAGTAGCCCATTGATGTCTACGCACGCTTCTATTCCTGTAGACAGTGTTGGGCCTCCAAGAGCAGAAGTTTGTAGAACAGCAGCAAGTTTCCCTTAAGTGAATCACCCAAGGTTTATCGAACTCAGGGAGGTAGAGGTCAAAGATATCCCTCTCAAGCAACCCTGCAATTACGATACAAGAAGTCTCTTGTGTCCCCAACACACCTAATACACTCGTCAGATGTATAGGTGCACTAGTTCGGCGAAGAGATAGTGAAATACAAGTGATATGGATGAATATGAGTGGCAATAACAATCTGAAATAAATATGGCAGCAAGTAAACATGCAACGGAACTTGTTGGAAATGGTGTTTCAATACTTAGAAACAAGGCCTAGGGATCATACTTTCACTAGTGGACTCTCTCAACATTGATCACATAACTGAATAAATAAATGCTACTTTCTACACTCTCTTGTTGGATAACAAACACCATTCATTGTGTAGGGCTACAAAAGCACACCTCAAGCCGGAGTAAACAAGCTCCACAACATTCGGAGTTCATATTAAAGTAACCTCTAGAGTGCATAATAGACCGTTGCAATTTAGACCGAGTACTAACATAGCATACACACTCGTCAACAATAGCTATGAAAGGGGGAATAGATCGCATCAATACTATCAGAGTAATAGTTAACGTCATAATCTACAAGAGATTACAATCATAACCTACGCCAAGTACTACATGATGCACACACTCGTCAACATTACATCATGGAGGAGGAATAGACTACTTTAATAACATCACTAGAGTAGCACATAGATTAATAGTGATACAAAGCTCATGATCACATAAAGATCAAACCATGGGAGAGAGAGATGAACCACATAGCTACCGGTAGAGCCCTCAGCCTCGGGGGAGAACTACTCCCTCCTCATCATGGGAGACAGCAATGGCGATGAAGATGGCGGTGGTGTCAATGGAGATGACTCCGGGGGCAATTCCCCGTCCCGGCGGCATGCCGAAACAGAGACTTCTGTCCCCCAAATTGGAGTTTCGCGATGGCGGCTACGTCCCTGGAGTATTTTTTGGAGTTTCGTCAATCCGTATCGAAGTTTTAGGTCACGAGGGCTTATATGGGCGAAGAGGCGGCGCAAGAGGGGCACCAGGGCGCCCTCCCCACCTGGTGGCGCGGCCAGGCTTGGGCCCGCGCCCAGGTGTGGTGTGGGGCCTCCCTGGCCCGCCTCCGACTCTCCTTCGGTGATCTGGAACCTTCCGGGAAAAATAAGATATTTGGTCTTTGTTTCGTCGAATTCCAAGAATATTTCCCAAACAACCTTTGTGGAACCAAAAACAGCAGAAAACAAGAACTGGCACTGTGGCATCTTGTTAATAGGTTAGTTCCGGAAAATGCATGAAATCATTATAAAGTGTGAGCAAAACATGTAGGTATTGTCATAAAACTAGCATAGAACATCAGAAATTATGGATACGTTGGAGACGTATCAAGCATCCTTAAGCTTAGTTCATACTCGCCCTCGAGTAGGTAAATGATAAAAAGAATAATTTCTGTAGTTACATGCTACTTACATAATCTTGATCATACTATAGTAAAGCATATGAAATGAATGAAGTGACTCAAGGCAACGATCTATAGTTTGCTAACAAATAGATAACATATAGCAAAACTTTTCATGAATAGTACTTTCAAGACGAGCATCAAAAAGTCTTGCATAAGAGTTAACTCATAAAGCAATAAATTCAAAGTAGAGGCATTGAAGCAACACAAAGGAAGATTTAAGTTTCAGCAGTTGCTTTCAACTTTCAACATACATATCTCATGGATAATTGTCAACATAAAGTAATATGATGAATACAAATAAGCAAGTATGTAAGAATCAATGCACAGTTGACACAAGTGTTTGCTTCTAAGATAGAAAGAAGTAGGTAAACTGACTCAACATAAAGTAAAAGAATGGCCCTTCACAGAGGGAAGCATGGATTACTATATTTGTGCTAGAGCTTTTATTTTGAAAACATAGAAACAATTTTGTCAACGGTAGTAATAAATCATATGTGTTATGCATAAGACATCCTATAAGTTGCACGCCTCATGCATAGATTACCAATAGTGCTTGCACCTTGTCCTAATTAGCTTGGATTTACATGGATTATCATTGCATAGCATATGTTTCAACCAAGTGTCACAAAGGGGTACCTCTATGCCGCTTGTACAAAGGTCTAAGGAGAAAGTTCGCATTGGATTTCTCGCTTTTGATTATTCTCAACTTAGACATCCATACCGGGACAACATAGAAAACAGATAATGGACTCCTCTTTAATGCATAAGCATTCAACAACAGATAATATTCTCATAAGGGATTGAGGATTGATGTCCAAACTAAAACTTCCACCATGGTTCATGGTTTTAGTTAGCGGCCCAATGTTCTTCTCTAACAATATGCATACTCAAACCGTTTGATCATGATAAATCACACTTACTTCAGACAAGACGAACATGCATAGCAACTCACATGATATTCAACAAAGGTGTACTAGTTGATGGCGTCCCCAGAAACATGGTTACCGCTCAACAAGCAACTTATAAGAAATAAGATACATAAGTTACATATTCTTTACCACAATAGTTTTTAAGGCTATTTTCCCATGAGCTATATATTGCAAAGACAAGAAATGAAATTTTAAAGGTAGCACTCAAGTAATTTACTTTGGAATGGCAGAGAAATACCATGTAGTAGGTAGGTATGGTGGACACAAATGGCATAGTTTTTGGCTCAAGGATTTGGATGCACGAGAAGTATTCCCTCTAAATACAAGGCTTTGGCTAGCAAGGTTGTTTGAAGCAAACACAAGTATGAACCGGTACAGCAAAACTTACATAAGAACATATTGCAAGCATTATAAGACTCTACACTATCTTCCTTGTTGTTCAAACACCTCACCAGAAAATATCTAGACTCTAGAGAGACCAATCATGCAAACCAAATTTCAACAAGCTCTATGGTAGTTCTTCATTAATAGGTGCAAAGTACATGATGCAAGAGCTTAAACATGATCTTTTTGAGCACAAAAATTTCCAAGTATCAAATTATTCAAGACAATATACCAATTACCACATGAAGCATTTTCTATTTCCAACCAAATAACAACGAACGAAGCAGTTTCAACATTCGCCATGAACATTAAAAGTAAAGCTAAGAACACCAGTGTTCATATGAACGAGCGGAGCGTGTCTCTCTCCCACATAAGCATGAATTTATTCAGAGAATAAAAATAACAAAAATGAAAATAAAAGCACACAGACGCTCCAAGTAAAGTACATAAGATGTGACGGAATAAAAATATAGTTTCACTAGAGGTGACCTGATAAGTTGTCGATGAAGAAGGGGATGCCTTGGGCATCCCCAAGCTTAGATGCTTGAGTCTTCTTGAAATATGCAGGGATGAACCACGGGGCATCCCCAAGCTTAGACTTTTGACTCTTCTTGATCATATTGTATCATCCTCCTCTCTTGACCCTTGAAAACTTCCTCCACACCAAACTCAAAACAAACTCATTAGAGGGTTAGTGCATAATCAAAAATTCACATATGCAGAGGTGACACAATCATTCTTAACACTTCTGGACATTTCTCAAAGCTACTGAAGGTTAATGGAACAAATAAATCCATACAACATTGCAAAAGAGGCAATGCGAAATAAAAGGCAGAATCTGTCAAAACAGAACAGTCCGTAAAGACGAATTTTTTAGAGGCACTTAACTTGCTCAGATGAAAAAGCTCAAATTGAATGAAAGTTGCGTACATATCTGAGGATCACACACGTAAATTGGCAGATTTTTCTGAGTTACCTACAGATGGGGCTGCTCAATTTCGTGACATCAAGAAATCTGTTTCTGCGCAGTAATCCAAATCTAGTATCAACCCTACTATCAAACACTTTACTTGGCACAAAAATGCAGTAAATAAAGATAAGGAGAGGTTGCTACAGTAGTAACAAATTCCAAGACACAACAAAACAGTAGCAAAACAAAAAACATGGGTTATCTTCCAAGAAGTGCTTTCTTTATAGCCATTAAGATGGGCTCAGTAAATTTAATGATGCTCACATAAGGATGAGAGTTGAAGCAAAGAGAGCATAAAAAAGCAAGTATGAAACACTTTTAAGTCTAACCCACTTCCTATGGGAAGGAATCTTGTACACAAATAAATTCATGAGGAGCAAAGTGACAAGCATAGGAAGATAAAACACTAGTAACTTCAAGATTCTCAACATAGAGAGGGGAACTTAATATTATTAAGATGCATATAACCATGTTTCCCTCTCTCATAATAACTTTTGGTAGCATCATTGATGAAATCCACAATATAACCATCACTTAAAACATTCTTATCATGGTTCATATGCATAAAAGTATCATTAATTTTGGCATAAGAAGAATTCTTCTCATTAATAGTAATTGGAGCAGGATCATTATCAAGAATTTGAACATGGTAAACCAGTTGCATACTAAGAGAATTGTTTTTGGCAATCCAATCATAACTATGACAAGTTTCATAAGGATAATTATAACCTATGTCATAGCATTCTTTATAATAATTATGAAAGATTTGAGGCATAGTGTCATCATAAGAAATAGAATAGTTATCTTTCACAGTATGTTCATCTGTAACCATACCATCATTGTTGCTAGAAGGAGATGTATCAAACATATAATCATCAGTAGCAAAAGGATTTTTAAACACCTCATCCCCAAGCTTACAGCTTTCTATATCATTATGGGAAGAAGCATGGATAATACTAATATTATGGCAATTATTAACATCATCATTTTCAGAATTAGTTTTCCAGAGATTTTCAATATCAAAAGTAGTGTGCTCTTCTAAATCACGATCACTAATGTAGGTAAAGGGCATAGGAAGATCATTGTACTCAGATTCATTATCATAATAATCATTAGGAGCAACATACTTACGGTTACCTATTGTTATCTCATACACGCGGGGATATGCTGTTACCTCTTTCTTTTTATTCTCCCTCTTCTTCTTCTTCTTGTTCCCTTCTTTAGGAGGAAGAGGCTTGAAGAGAAGCTCCTCCACATATCCTGATTTATTTCCGGAAACAATAGAAGAAACTTGGGAGGGTTCCTCCTTTTCATTAATAAGTTTAAAACACACAGCGGTCCTATCATATTTTGGCAAAGTTTCATCTTCTAAAATATTTTGTATGTAAGTATTTGCATGGCAATTATTAATGCAATAAGAACGACACCCATGCAGGACAACATCAATATCAAGATCACTCATATGTAACAAAGAGATTTTCCTTGATAACTCTTCACACCACAAAAATAAAGTAAGTTCATCATGCTGATTAGGAGTAATTTCATCATCACAACACAAATTTGCAGCACTCATGGGGTTCGAATTATCATTGGAGGAGCATTAAAAATTAAAATGACCCACTCTATGGCAAAGTTCACAAATATAAGGATAGAGGGCACAAACTTTTTCACCAAGATCATCTAGGGCCCTAGACCACTTTCTAGTTTTTTCATTCCTATGATGGATACAATATTCATCTTCGATTTGATTAATTCCACAAAAATTAACATGCTTATAAGAAATAGTATTTTTAGAAGTTTGGGCATGTTTATTGCAATCATTAATAACAGTTTCATCCTTCATGCAAGTGTCTTTAAAAGGTTCATGATACTTATCAAAATTCTTCCTAGGCAATTCAAAATGAGAGGCAAAAGCTTTATAAAGATTTGCAACAACTTGAGAGTCAAGACCATAAGTAGCACTCATATTTTGAATTTTATCGAGTATCCATAAAAGTTTCAATGCATTCATAATCATAATTTATACCTGACTCTTTACCTTTGTTGTTCTCCCATCCTTCAGTATTCTCCTGAATCCGATCAAGAAGGTCCCTTTTAAACTCTTCTTCATTGCGTGTAAATGATCCGGAACAAGTAGTATCCAGCAAGGTTTTATCTTGAAAAGAAAGTCTTGCATAGAAATTATCAATGATGATATTACCAGGAAGCTCATGAATGGGGCATTTGAGCATTAAAGACTTCAATCTCCCCCATGCTTGGGCAATACTCTCTCCATCATGAGGCCAGAAATTATATATGCGGTTCCGGTCTTTGTGAATTCCACTTGGAGGATAGAATTTAGAGTAAAATAGAGGCATAATATCCTTCCAATCAAGAGAATCCCCATTCTTCAGCAATTTATACCAATGTGCGGCTTTACCAGACAACGATATAGAGAATAGTTTATTCCTAACTTCATCCATAGAGATACCTGCACACTTGAATAGCCCGCATAATTCATGCAAAAACAGTAAATGATCTCCAGGATGGACAGTTCCATCCCCTTCATAGCGGTTATCCATAACACGTTCAATAATTTTCATAGGTATTTTATATGAAATACTTTCAATAGGTGGATTTAAAATATCACAAGCATCGTTAGAGTTATCGCATATGGGAGATAAAGTATTATCAGAGCAAATTTTCTCCCCTAAAGATGGGAAGCTAAAAAGATCATAAAAACTAGCTTCCCCAAGCTTAGACTTCTCCATAGCATTAGCAGTAATTGCGTTCATACTAATAATATTGCTACTAGCATGCAAATAAGGTTCCATAGGTTTTTTAATTTTCGCATCAAACAATTCATGTCTTAACTCAGGAAATAGATTAAAAAGCTCACTGTTATTTTCCATTATGCCTAACTAGTGAAAAATAAAAACAAGAAACAAAAAAGATGCAATTGCAGGATCTAAAGGAAATAGATTCGAGCACTCACACACCGGCAACAGTGCTAGGAAATAGCTTAGTAGTCGGAGGATGTGAATACCTTTTACCTTACCTCTCCGACAACGGCGCCAGAAAATAGCTTGATGTCTATGCACGCTTCTATTTCTGTAGACAGTATTGGGCCTCCAAGAGCAGAGGTTTGTAGAACAGCAGCAAGTTTCCCTTAAGTGAATCACCCAAGGTTTATCGAACTCGGGGAGGTAGAGGTCAAAGATATCCCTCTCGAGCAAACCCTGCAATTACGATACAAGAAGTCTCTTGTGTCCCCAACACACCTAATACACTTGTCAGATGTATAGGTGCACTAGTTCGGCGAAGAGATAGCGAAATACAAGTGATATGGATGAATATGAGTGGCAATAAAAATCTGAAATAAATATGGCAGCAAGTAAACATGCAACAGAACTTGTTGGAAACAGTGTTTCAATGCTTAGCAACAAGGCCTAGGGATCATACTTTCACTAGTGGACTCTCTCAACATTGATCACATAACTAAATAAATAAATGCTACTTTCTACACTCTCTTGTTGGATAACAAACACCATTCATTGTGTAGGGCTACAAAAGCACACCTCAAGCTGGAGTAAACAAGCTCCACAACATCC
>NC_061512.1:39121744-39189515 GCF_022539505.1 Lolium rigidum
CCAAAGAGCTTTTGCACCGGATTTGGCACGAACCGGTGCTAAAGGGGGTCATTAGCACCGGTTCGTGCCCTCTGGACGTACCAGGGACCTTTAGCACCGGTTCGTGTTATGAACCGGTGCAAAAGATAGCTCATTTGCACCGGTTCGTAATACGAACCGGTGCTAAAGGTTCGTCGCCAGGCACGTGCTAGCCGCGGGACCTTTTGCACTGGTTCGTATTACGAACCGGTGCAAATGAGCCAAAAGGACCCTTTGCCCTATATATTCAGCTCACCCCCAACCAGCCAACTCACTTCATTTTTTCTAGGAGAAAGGTGTGTGTGTTGAGTGCTACCTTGCTTATCTTTGGCATGCACATAAGGTGCTCGATGAAATGTCTGAGAGAGTGATGCCGCCTGATTTTACACAAAACAAAAATGATATGAGGTGCCGGAGCGACACTTAAGCTTTCTCCTCTTTCTTTCCTCCTCGATCAAGGTTAAGCAACAACTTTACCCTTTCATTTGTACGGTGCTAATTTCCACTATTTATAAATATTATGATGTTTTGCAATAGTTTTTTGATAAACTTAATTAATTATTTGATGTAGATGAACCGGCGGCAATGGATGTACGTTGACCAACGTCTACCCGAGTTCACTTCGGGCCTGAAAGAATTTATCCGTGTGGCTCAGGAAAACCCACAGGCGGATGGTTTTATTTGTTGTCCATGTGTTGATTGCCGGAACTTGAAGCAATACCCTAAATGGCAAGTCATTCACTCCCACCTGCTTTGGAAAGGGTTCATGCCCAGCTATAATTGTTGGACCAAGCATGGAGAAAGAGGGGTTATGATGGAAGACGACGACGAAGAAGAAGAAGAGGATGATGATATGTACCCTAACTATGGTGATACTGCAACAGGGCATGATGACGATGAAGATGCAGGATGAGGTGAAGATAGAGAGGCATCAGATGAGCCCGTTGATGATGATCTTCGTCGGGCCATCGCTGATGCACACAGACATGCAGAAACAGAAAACGAGAAGCGAAAGTTAAAGGGCATGTTAGATGATCACAAAAAGAAGTTATACCCAAATTGCGAAGATGGCAACACAAAGCTCGGTGCCACCCCGGAGTTGCCGCAATGGAAGGCGGAGGCTGGTATATGTGACAAGCCATTTGAGAAGTTACTCGAAAATAATGAAGAGGAGGTTTCCAAAGGATAAAGAATTGCCTAACAAGACGTACGAAGCAAAGAAGGTTCTCTCGCCCTCTAGGATTAGAGGTGCTGAAGATACATGCATGCATTAATGACTGCATCCTCTACCGCGCTGAGTACGAAAATTTGGAAAAATGCCCGGTATGCAATGCACTTCGGTATAAGATCAGGCGAGATGACCCTGGTGATGTTGAGGGCGAGCCCCTAGGAAGAGGGTTCCTGCCAAGGTTATGTGGTATGCTCCTATAATACCACGGTTGAAACGTCTATTCAGAAATAAAGAGCATGCCGGGTTGTTGCGATGGCACAAAGAAGACCGTAAGAAAGACGAGATGCTGAGACACCCCGCTGATGGGTCGTAGTGGAGGTTAATCGATAGAGAGTTCCTGGATTTTGCAGATGACGCGAGGAACTTAAGGTTTGGCCTAAGTACAGATGGAATGAATCCTTTGAGGGAGCAGAGCTACAGTCATAGCACCTGGTCTGTAACTCTATGTATCTATAACCTTCCGCCTTGGTTGTGAATGAAGCGGAAGTTCATTATGATGCCAGTGCTCATCCAAGGCCCAAAGCAACCCGTCAACGACATTGATGTGTACATACGACCATTATTTGAAGAACTCTTACAGTTGTGGAGCAAACCAAGTGTACATGCATGGGATGAGTACAAACAGGAGTCATTTAACTTACGAGCGTTGCTTTTCGTGACCATCAATGATTGGCCTGCTCTTAGTAACCTTTCGTGACGTACAAACAAGGGATACAATGCATGCACGCACTATTTAGATGAGACTGAAGGTGCCTATTTGAATAAATGTAAGAAGGTTGTGTACCTGGGGCATCGTCGATTTCTTCCAAAGAGGCACCCCGTCAGAAAGAAAGGCAATCATTTCGGAGGTGAGGCAGATCACCGGGTGAAGCCTGAACTTCGTACCGGTGATGCTTTACTTGATATGGTCAAGGACATAAAAGTAATCTTTGGAAAGGGTCCTGGCGGTCAATCTGTTCCGAATGACGTCGTTACCGGACACGCACCCATGTGGAAGAAAAAATCACTATTTTGGGATCTACCCTATTGGAAAGTCCTAGAGGTCCGCTCTTCAATCGACGTGATGCACGTGACGAAGAATCTTTGCGTGAACCTGCTAGGGTTCTTAGGCATGTATGGGAAGATAAAAGATACACCAGAAGCACGAGAGGACCAGTATCGTATGAATGTCCCAAAAAACAAGCAAGAACAAAATTACAAGACGGATACAGGGATTCGCTTAAGTCCTGCTAGCTACGCTCTTACCAAAGCAGAGAAGGATATCTTTTTTGAAGTCCTTTACAGTATCAAGGTGCCGTCTAGATTCTCATCAAATATAAAGGGAATTATAAATATGGCGGAGAAAAAATTCCAAAACCTGAAGTCGCATGACTGCCACATTATTATGACGCAGTTGCTTCCGGTTGCACTGAGGGTGCTTCTGCCGGAAAATGTTCGAATATCCATTGTGAAGTTATGTGCATTCCTTAATGCAATATCTCAGAAGGTAATCGATCCAACTAGTCTTCCAAGGTCACAGAAGGATGTGGTGCAATGTCTTGTTAGTTTTGAGTTGGTGTTTCCACCATCTTTCTTCAATATTATGACGCATCTCCTGGTTCACCTTGTCGAAGAGATTGCCATCCTCGGTCCTGTCTTTCTACACAATATGTTCCCCTTCGAGAGGTTCATGGGGGTCTTATAGAAATATGTTCATAACCGTGCTAGGCCAGAAGGAAGCATCTCTAAGGGCTATGGAACAGAGGAGGTCATTGAGTTCTGTGTTGACTTTATTCCTGATCTTAAGTCGATTGGTGTTCCTGAATCGCGACATGAGGGTCGACTAAGTGGAAAAGGCACGCTAGGAAGGAAATCAATTATATGTAGGGACGGGATTTCCTTCACTCAAGCACACAACACAGTTCTACAAAGTTCCACCTTGTTGGCCCCGTATATCACTGAACACAAGAATATTGTACGCTCCCAACATCTGGGGCAGTCTGAAGACTGGATTACACATAAACATATGCAGACATTCGGCGGTTGGCTCCGAGAACATCTCATTAATAACAACGATATTGGAGATCAGTTGTACATGTTGGCCGGGTCACCATCTTCGACTGTACTGACTTTCCAGGGGTACGAGATAAATGGAAATATCTTCTACACGTTCGCCCAAGATAAAAATAGCACCAACCAAAACAGTGGTGTTCGCATTGATGCAACAAACACTAGAAGTGGGGAAAAGGGCACATATAATGGTTACATAGAGGAGATATGGGAACTTGACTATGGACCTTCTTTTAAGGTCCATTTATTTCGGTGCAAATGGTTCAAGCTGGATGGAAAAGGGGTAAAGGTAGACCAGCTGTACGGAATGACAACAGTGGATCTCAACAATCTTGGTTACAGAGACGAACCATTCGTCCTAGCCAATGATGTGGCTCAGGTTTTCTATGTGAAGGACATGTCCTCCAGACCGAAGAAAAGAAAACATAAGGAAATGAGCTCATCCGATGAGCCAAAGCATCACATAGTTCTTTCAGGTAAAAGAACCATCGTGGGAGTCGAGGACAAGACAGACATATCAGAAGATTATAATAAGTTTGCTGAAATTCCGCCATTCACAGTGAACATTGACCCAACCATCGCGTTAAATGCTGAAGATGCTCCATGATTACGGTCGAAGGGATCATCAATGTATTATTATCATGTAATGTGAAGCATTTGTGGCGATTCTATCAGTAACATTGGTCGTTTGCCCTAAATGCCATGAAACCTCGAACACGATAGCCCATATTGTGAAGGATTTTTTGTGATGTGTGCAATTATCCAAGTTTATTATTTTTCCTTGCAAGTATGACACATAATATGAGGGCACGCGAAGGTTTCGCGTTGTTTGGATCATTTTTTATTTTTTTATGCTCGTTTCAAACTATATTCAAAACGGCGGGCATGAAGATCCTTCGCTCGGGGCACAGTTTCGCTAAACTTTCACTGGATCTCTGATGAAATAGAATGTTGTGAACCCAATAAATATTTTTACAAAAAATGTTGAGAATTATATCATGTGCCTGTAGTTCAAATCTGGCCGGCCTCCTACCGATTCGGTAGGAATTTGTTTTTTTCACGAGGGGTGGACGGAAAGGTTCCAGATACGCAGGTTGGGAAATTATCCATCTTAGGTGGTCTACTATTTTTTAAAAATGTGTTGGTACCAATGTGAAACTTTAATTTTGTGGTTCCTTCACAAAACACCCCCTTTTCGGCACCTCGAAAATGGAAAATGGATTTTTCGTGCGATGAAAAGGAAAACTTCCTCCTGCAACATTGTAAGACATCCCAAGATACACATGTGTGCACAATATGGATACATTATCACAAACTATGTGGCGATTCTATCAGTAACATTGGTCGTTTGCCCTAAATGCCACGAAACCTCGAACACGATAGCCCATATTGTGAAGGATTTTTTGTGATGTGCGCAATTATCCAAGTTTATTATTTTTCCTTGCAAGTATGACAAATAATATGAAGGCACGCGAAGGTTTCGCGTTGTTTGGATCATTTTTGAATTTTTTATGCTCGTTTCAAACTATATTCAAAACGGCGGGCATGAAGATCCTTCGCTCGGGGCGGAGTTTCGCTAAACTTTCACTGGATCTCTGATGAAAAAGTATGTTTTGAACCCAATAAATATTTTTACAAAAAATGTTGAGCATTATATCATGTGCCTGTAGTTCAAATCTGGCCGGCCTCCTACCGATTCGGCAGGAATTTGTCTTTTTCACGAGGGGTGGACGGAAAGGTTCCAGATACACAGGTTGGGAAATTATCCATCTTAGGTGGTCTACTATTTTTGAAAAATGTGTTGGTACCAATGTGAAACTTTAATTTTGTGGTTCCTTCACAAGACATCCCCTTTTCGGCACCTCGAAAATGGAAAATGGATTTTTCGTGCGATGAAAAGGAAAACTTCCTCCTGCAACATTGTAAGACATCCCAAGATAAACATGTGTGCACAATATGGATACATTATCACAAACTATGTGGCGATTCTATCAGTAACATTGGTCGTTTGCCCTAAATGCCAGGAAACCTCGAACACGATAGCCCATATTGTGAAGGATTTTTTGTGATGTGTGCAATTATCCAAGTTTATTACTTTTCCTTGCAAGTATGACACATAATATGACGGCACGCGAAGGTTTCGCGTTGTTTGGATCATTTTTTTTTATGCTCGTTTCAAACTATATTCAAAACGACGCGCATGAAGATCCTTCGCTCGGGGCGGAGTTTCGCTAAACTTTCACTGGATCTCTGATGAAATAGCATGTTGTGAACCCAATAAATATTTTTACAAAAAATGTTGAGCATTATATCATGTGTCTGTAGTTCAAATCTGGCCGGCCTCCTACCGATTCGGCAGGAGTTTGTCTTTTCACGAGGAGTGGACGAAAAGGTTCCAGATACGCAGGTTGGGAAATTATCCATCTTAGGTGGTCTACTATTTTTTAAAAATGTGTTGGTACCAATGTGAAACTTTAATTTTGTGGTTCCTTCACAAAACACCCCCTTTTCGGCACCTCGAAAATGGAAAATGGATTTTTCGTGCGATGAAAAGGAAAACTTCCTCCTGAAACATTGTAAGACATCCCAATATACACATGTGTGCACAATATGGATACATTATCACAAACTATGTGGTGATTCTATTAGTAACATTGGTAGTTTGCCCTAAATGCCATGAAACCTCGAACACGATAGCCCATATTGTGAAGGATTTTTTGTGATGTGTGCAATTATCCAAGTTTATTACTTTTCCTTGCAAGTATGACACATAATATGACGGCACGTGAAGGTTTCGCGTTGTTTGGATCATTTTTGAATTTTTTATGCTCATTTCAAACTATATTCAAAACAGCGGGCATGAAGATCCTTCGCTCGGGGCGGAGTTTCGCTAAACTTTCACTGGATCTCTGATGAAATAGCATGTTGCAGGAAGAGTTCTTGGGCAGTGACAAGGGATGAACTTATCAATGCCTACGGGTTGTAGACTAGGGTTTAGTTAGAAGTAGAGGGCAAGTAGATCTCGAAGGTTTCAGCCGAAAAGTACTCGATGATATGAAAATTAGGGTTTTTGAGACAATGAATCGATGCTTTCTTTGTCCCTCTACCCCCCCTTATATAGGAGGTGGAGCCGAGGGATTCGTGATGTACAAGTTACAGAGTCCGGGAAGGTTTCTAACTCCTCCCACAATATTACAAGTGTTCTCTCCTAATACAACTCTAGCTTTCCTTAACTAGAAAGTGGGGCTTCCGAATTCTTCTTATCCTTCGGGTCGTGGGCCTTGAGTAAACCCCGGGTACCATCTTCGGCAGGCCCATTGGGGATGCCTATGTCAGTAGCCCCCGAGATTTTGCTTGAATCGTAGAGTCAGGGAAAATCTCCACCTTTATATTTATTCGATAACTCTGATATTCACCACATATCTTTGTATACGAATTTCTATATTGTACAGGGATAATGGTAGTTGGGGCTAGTTCATCTGACGGATCAGGTACTAGTTAACTGCTCTAGTGGCAATCCGCAAAAACCTACTTCAAGATCACGTCCCCGGACATGATCTCGGGATACTGGTGTAAACTTCGACAGGTGCCGCTTAAGGTCTTACCATTCTGTCAAGTCCCAGTCATATTTATCGGGTACCTAACACGTCCGTTAGGATTTTTCTTCGTATCTGTTGATACGGAAAAAAGTAGCAAACCGACGTCAGAGACGGCGCCACGCCATACAGAACGGATCCAGGGTCTTACCTTCGCAAAGTTTTGCGGCATTCAGAAATTGTTCGTAACTTTGGCGTTCTGAGAATATATTGTCGAGTGCTTTTTCGGCTGTTGGAATAGCACATTTTATTGAGTCAACAGATGACTTATATTGCTCTCCCGATGGGAGTATATGTCGAGTTATTTATATAACTCGAAATATGCTCACTTTTTCTTCTTTTTCTCTCTTTTATCTTTCTTTCTTCTCTCTCTTTTGTTTTATAATTTCATCGGGCATGCGAACAGCGTTCCCGAGCCAAGGACTTGTGCTTGGGTGTAGGCTCCACACCTTATGTCGCTATATTTTTCATCTGTCGCATAGTTTTTCAAATTTCTCGGGTGCGCGAACAGCGCTCCCGATGGGAGTAGCCCCCGAGGCTATGAATAAATACTTGCATTTGATCATAGGCTCTCGCCATTTCTATTTTGTCTTTCTCGAATTTTTCATTTTTCCAAAGTAGCCCCCGAGCATTTAATCAAAAACTTGTATTTGATCAAAGGCTCTCAAAATGATCCATAATCTTGTGTTGTCGCCTTTTTATGAAGATGTTGAGTCGAAATTTTCTCTTGCTAAGGTGACATCATTGCTGACGATAGCCACGACCGCTGTTCCTGGAAAACGCGAGAAGTTCTCTCTCGCTACCTTGCGGGCCCAAACTATGCATCGTATTGACACGTCGTGCAAGTGGGGGACACACGTCCTCTGCTTTTCCTGGCGCACGTACTGTAGCTCCCGTGCTTTCGCGCCTGTATGAAATTACTTTTTACCCCTTGTCCACATGTACACCATCAGTCCCACAAACTCTCAATCCAACGGCGCGTCGATTCGCCTCACATCTATATAAAGGCACCTTCTTCCTCCTCTAGTCCTTTCGCTCGCGCCGCCCCTCTGCTTCTCCTCTGCAAAAATCCTCCATTGCTCCCATTGCTTCAAGCGCTCAACCACGCCCACACTCTTCGCCGCCAAGTTCATTGATGCCTCCTCGCATCCGTTTGACAAGGCACAGCACTCCGGGGTCAAGAATGGCGACGGCGGATCTAGGAAGCGCGGAGTGGGAAAGATCCAAGATCTCTGCCCAAGACATCAATCTGCTGAAGAAGATGGGGTTCAGCAAGAAGGAGAACTCGCTCCGCTTCCCCAAGGAGGAGAGCTATCCAAAGCCTCCAATCGAGTATCGGGTCAGTTTTGTTGACCACCTCATCCGAGGTCTTTCTCCCCCAATCCATGAATTTCTTAGGGGTCTTCTGTTTGTTTATGGGCTTCAACTACATCAGTTGACGCCCAACTCCATCCTCCACGTGTCGATCTTTATCACATTGTGTGAGTGTTTCCTCGGGGTGTTTCGACAAAAAGTAGCGAAACTTTCCCATAGGTATGTAGGGGTTTTGCTAGATGCGTACATGAGAGTACAAATATGCGGGCGTGCCATCTTGCTTAATGAAAACAAGAAATAAAATAAAATAGACAAATAAAGATAAAACACCATATGAGGAACACTGCATTTTATTTATATCATTGCATTGTACAAATACATATTGCATGTTCCAATAGGATTATATCCTTTTTGCCTCCGCGTCGCGCTCATGGAGTATCTGACATAGGATATTGCGTAGTTCATTGATTCCCGGTACCTTTGCAAGCATCCGGTTAATTACATCCGCAGGGTCAAGCCCCACAGAATACCTCCGATTAAGCTGCGCTGATGGTCATCGTCATGACTGGATTGCTCATCCATATGCATTATGATATTCATGGAAAATATGTGTGCGTGTGGATTTCTTTCGCCGAAACCCAGTCACATGTATACTATCGTCATGTTGGTATGACCAACAAGATATGTCGATGAAGGGGATGACTTTCACCTTGTCGGTACCCAGTCATGTAACACCCTGACTTCATCGGACGCAGACATGTGTATGTGTTGCTATCGCCTCGTCAGTGCCAAGCAACAATGTGTCCGATCCCGTAGGTTTGGGACATGTCGATAATAATGGTGACCTAGCCTCGTCGGCACTTGGCCATGATTTTATCTAGCCTCGTCAGCTTAGACATGATGGTAATGATATGTAGCCATTGTCTCGTCGACACTTGGCCAAGGTGTCGATGTAAAATAATATCACATATGCATGTTGGATGATGCGTCTCAAATGTGTTAATTTCGTGTCCGTGTAGGAGCAAGATCGATGATGGATATATAGTAACGGCGCCTCCTCATAAGGGGTGATGTAGATGAATGATTGAGCATGCCTCTCCGTAAGGAGCAAGATCAATTTGATATTTCGACTCCTTCATATTTGGCGTTTGGCCGTATACTTCCGTTATAAATTATACAAAGCTGCAGTCGACCACCCTTGTTGATGTAATCAACAATCGTAGGGATAAACCAACATCGTGGGAATAGTCGTCCTGTCCTCATATATTCGATAGTCGAACCCATCACATCGGGAAGCCATGATTTATAGCCTCGCTTCGATGGCGGAATGTATAATTTCTTTGATCTTGATCTTGCCTCTTCAATCAATGGAGGATGCATATAGGTCGTAGAATAAACACTTTGAGGAAGAAATATCAAGACGCCAAAATTCATTGCTTACCATCAAGACGCGCTTTCCTCTTGGCCCCATAGTTGTAACCATAGACGCCGCAGCGTCGCAGTAATCGTCTTAAATTTTGGTGGGTGAAAGTGTGGCGTTCGTCGTTGCAAAATTCTGATGCAAGATCGACGAACTAGATGGATGAATATGGTGTTGTTCGCCGCTGCAAAATTCTGATGCGAAGCGACGAACTTGCGAGGCGCGAGGGTCTGGCAAGATTGTGTCTTGACTTCCTCCGCGTCCGCGTGCGTGTGTTTGGCCTACAGTACGGTCCATCTCGGGACGTCCAGCTTGATTAAAATCGTGCTATTAGCATGGCTGGCGTTCGCGGCGAGAGGATCCGACGTGCTTGTTGGCTTTCCGCGTGGGTGTGCGTATGTGTATGTGCCCCGCCGTGGGACGAGCGACTGCCTGCCTTTATATAGGCGGCGTTGCTTGGATGCTGCTTGATCACGTCGGTTGAAAACCGCGTGCGTTTAATTTGGAACGGATTCAAGACGCGTGCGGTGCAATCGCTGGTGGTTTAAACCAGGTTTATCTCCACCAGCCCGGACGTGCATGACGCAGTCCATGATGTCACTTGTATGAAGACCGGACGTATACGTACGTCAAGGAACCGGCACCCATACAAGCAGCTCGATGCCAGATAGGGTCGTCTGTGTTCCTTGTAATTGGACCTAGGACAACATGCTACCGTATCTTTATTATTTTGCTTCATGGAGGCATGCAACTGCTAATTATGTTTTCCTGTTGCTTTGCTTCTCACCTATGGCCATTGGTTTCCCAGATTAATTAGCAAACACTACTAAATGAAATTTCATAGCTACTTTGCCTCTCACGTGTCAAATACCAAAGCAAAGACATTGTTGATTTAAATATTCACGAGGCCTACAGGTTCATGTGGCCGTGCATGTATTATATAGCAAATTTTCATGCATCATGGGAATTGACACGTAAATGTATTATTGGATTCATATTTTGTATTACGAATTTTTGGTACAAAAATCCGTCTAACAAATGCCCCTCGCCGACTGTAGTTCCTTTGCGAAGCAGCAGGGACTAGACTCGGTGAAAATATTATGTCACCATTTTAGAAAGAATTGGTGAAGTAAAGAGTATGACATCGTAGAAAATTATGGCGAACTGTTCATGCCATTTTTCATTCAACGAGGATGTTTTCCCGTTTTACTCCATTGCGATCAAGTTTGGTGCCATCCAATGGATTTTAAGATTCCACTGCGACCAATGGATGGTGCCAGCCTTTTGAACTCTACTGCAACCAATTTGTGATGCCAGCCAGTGAATATTCGGAACTCCGTTGCGACCAACTTGATGGTGCCAGCCAATGGATCATAATGAAATATGTCATTGTCCATGCATGCTCAATGGCTGCAATGGCTTGTGAGGGTGCTCATGTTATTAATAGGACATAGCACACAGAAGCTACAATTTTGAATGTTCAAATGCGACAAAAGGTGTATTGTCGTAATTTTAAATAGGATATGTGAGATGGAAAGTATTAAACGGTTCTTATTCTTGAAAACAGGGACATGTCCCCATTTTTCTCCACTGCGACCAAGGTGGTGGTGTCAGCCAGTGAATATTTGAAACTTCATTGCGACCAACTTGGTGGTGCCAGCCAATGAATATTGAACACTCCATTGCGACCAACTTGGTGGTGCCAGCCAATGGATATTGGGCTCCACTGCGACCAGTTGATGGTGCCAGCCAATGAATTATACCCATGCGCGATTCCAAGCCTTGAACCGCAGTAATAATTTTATCCAGTTCGATGCGACCGTGAAGCAACTACGGTGCCAGCCATCAAACCTGATGGGTTTCACAGGTTAACACTGACCGCACTGGCGTGTCTTGCTGCTCCCATATTTGAAACGTGTAACATCCCAAGTTTCAACAATAATAAACAAGAAGAGAAATTCCCCAAAGTCAAAATTTGCAATTAACAAAAACTTTTTCTATGCATATAGTGCCACATATAGATAAATGCATTTGAGTGATATTCTTTTGTGCAATTGCCATGATGAGTGCTAGTATGATTAATTATTGTTATGTGAACCCTAACCAAGTTCACTAAACCCTAAATTGGGGAGAAATAAAGAAATTGGGAAAAACCCCTCTCTCACTCTCATACACTCTATGTAAAATAACCAATCCTCAACCAAGGCCAAGTTTGCTTGCCCCATTGCTTCTAAAATACTTCAATGTGATAAACTAACCCTTTTGCATCCTTGGATCAAGAATCAAATCAAAAGAAATCAAGATTTCTCCATACATGTGATAATGGTCACATAACCCAAATTTATTTTCTTCACCACTTTACCCCTCTGTATTTCTCAATTCTTAAACTAAGCAAGGTCAACTAAAGCCAGGTCATCAAAGACCATGTCAAGGTGAGTAACTTTGATGTTGACCACCCTCCCTAAAGTTGACTAGGTTGACCAGAATAAGAGGGCAAAGAGGGAACCCGAGAGAGAAAAGAAGATCACCCCAAATTTTGAAAAGTTGCAAATCAATTCCAAATTGAGTGCCACCACCACCAATACATCACAATATTTATATAAATGAGAATCACCAAAAAGATTTTCAAAATTCGAAAGAAAGTTTCTTGCGGCCATTTGGTCGAACAGTAGTGTGCAGACTTCTAGACTAAGTGATACATGCTATTATCCAGCAGTTTTGACCCTAAACCACTTTTGCAAAGTGATCATCAGCCTCCCCTACACCCCCTGCCTCTAGCCCAGTACTTGCATGACTGATTAAAGTGGAGGAGAAACCCTAAAACATGCTAAACAATGCCATGCCGGCCACCTTTGGCACCCATCTCCCTGGCCACTCCCTCGTCGTTTCTCCATGTCCTCGAGCATCCCTGATGCATAAGGATCACGCCCGTACCACTGGATCGCTCGCCATTGCACGGCACTGCCCAGAACGCCCGCGTCCAAAACGTGCCAGGACGTGCCAGCCGGCGTGGTGATCACGCCCTGGACGCGCAAGGACGCCACGCACTCGACCGCTACCGTCCTCGCCCTGCATCCCTAGCACCGCGTCGAGCATCGCCTCTGCACCCTCTACAAGCTAGACGAACGCCCGTGCCTGCCCTGCATCGTCGCCGTCGCCATAGCCCAAAATGATGCCGCGCGCCCAGTGATAGACATTGCACGCGCCCGAGCTCTCCCATCACCCTTTTCTCGGTCTCGATACAGGTTGAGCATCTCCCGTACACCAGCTAGCCATAGCCGTCCTTCGCTTGCCCTTTCGCTCGCCGGAAACGCCACGCCATGGCCGCGCCCTTGCAGCACACCACGGCACCCCTCGCCACTATAAATAGAGGCCCTCCCAGCAAGCTCCTCTCACACCACTCGACTCCCCTCTCACCACTGATCTTCCTCACCACCTTAGTTCGTTCGATTGCCGCCGGAGGAGGAGCAATTTCAAGATCGGAGCCGCCGGGGGACGCAGCTCACCGTCGACGATTGGCGCCTCCCCAAGCGCCGCCGCTGCTCCCAACCTCTTCCCCATCTACTACACCTTCACCGCGCATACTGCCTGAGTCCTGCATCGGCCTGGTAGGCTCTCCGACCCCCTACTGCCGCCGTGACCTCGTCGGAATCCCGCCGGGGACGACGACGCTCCCCAGCCGTAGATCTCTGTTCTAATCCTACGGCCATTCTTTCGCGTACCGTTTCGCCGTGTAAAGAGGCGCCGACAGGTGGCCCCCACCCTGTCAGCGCGGCCCGAGCGCGCCAGCCGCGTGTTGGGCTGCGAAGTGCTGCCGAATTTCGTTTCGGCCCAATAACCTTTCCCGCCTAAGCCCACCAATTCAAATCTAGTTTATTCTTTATCCAAATTTGTCCTGCTGAATGTTTAGTAAAATTTGAATAGTTTGAATTCTACCAAACCAAATCTAGCAAACTTTATACCGTTGGAAAGCCCATGAAATTATCTATCCAATGCCACTCGGCCCCATCTCCATTTTCGTTGTAGATTTAATTTGACAAAAAAGACAAGACAGGGACTTTTGCACATTCAAACTTTATTTAAAATTCAACCAAAATAGATTTTTGAGTAATTCCAATTCTAATAAATCACAAATGATGTCCTCTAATTGATTATGCAATAACATAGCCCTGTTGTTTGTATGATCATGGACTAGATCAAATAAAATGGCTATGTAGTCATTTCTAGAGCATTTTAAAGTGGAATTCAAACTCAACCCCAATATGAGAATTACCTCTCATTTAAATTTTGATCCTAAGTACTAATAACCAGGGGGAATGACTTAGGCTAATGAACCCTTGAGAATTATTACTTAGAGATTTTAATTCATTTAAATGTTAAGTTTTAAAACTATGTGAAGTATAGCACTTCAATTAAATTGAACTCACATATAATAGATATGAAATGTTGACTTTGGGTCAACCTATATTTCATACCTTATTATTATATGAAGAGATTAAATCTTAATAAGAGGAAATGAAAAGGAATGAATTCTTTTAAAGACCTACATACCAAATTTAAGAAATAGGAATAATGAGAGGAAATTATTTTCCTTCTAATAAAGACAAATCCAATAAATCCACCATGCCATGTTTGATTGATACTAGGACTAGTGTGTGAACTCTTTGAGTGTTGCTAGTTTAGTATATGAGCTTGGTTTAGTATTTATACCTCGTATTCGTATATAGACGCTAGTAACGAGGAATACCAAGAGGAGGAGGGCTACTCACAGGAAGAAGAAGAGAACTTCGATAACTACCCAGCTCAAGGCAAGCTAACCCTTGCTAAACACAAGTGCTTAGCTCTACAAGAGCAAAGGCACCTTCACACTTTACTTTTATGTATTACCTATCCCATGTTTTTACTTACATTTGCTTTTGCTTATTTATTTCAAAGTACTTTTTGATTTATGATTCACTTGTCTAGAATAGAACAAGAGCATCAAAGTTAGCCTAAGCAAATAAAGCTAGATAGCACCCCCTCATGACTAGTTGCTATTGCTAAGAACTAAAATTGACTACTCTAGATGGGAACATTTGTGAAATGAACTGAAGTGAAAGATTTTGAAGGTGAATATGACCTTGAGAAGATGGGGATTTTTGACAAAATAGATGATTGAGTTTGAATGCGATACCCTTCCAATTATACAAGTACCCCCACAATACCTGATTATGGGTAGGGCTTAACTAGAAACTTGTGTATTTTAGTATGGGTTCCCTCTGAACAAACATCATAGGGGTTACGCCGCGGCTGCCTCCGTTACTGGTGGATTGATGTTGAAATGAGGTGAATGTACGGCCCAAGCCCTGTGCAGTTCCCGGGTTAACTGCGGTTTTCACCGGGAGGCCAAGCTCATGGGGAGAGGTGCTCATACTAGCATATATAAGTGAAAGGTTTCGATTGATGATCCGCGTACTGTGTTACGATGATTCGAGGTTACCCTCGACGGATGTAATCAAAAGTTGTGGCACAAGAGTACAACCTCTGCAGAGTGTTAAACCTATTCGAATAGCCGTGTCCACGGTTACGGACGATTGGAAAGGCCATACTATCTCCGTTATCATTAAAATGTTTTGGTTCTAGAAATGAATGGTGGTTTGAAAGGTGACATTATGGTGATCCATAATGAGTTGTGGGAATGACACTAATGTTCCCACTTGAGTTAGTCTAGCACATGATTTAGGTTTTACCAAAGATTTATGAAACTAAAACTTGGCTTTATGCAAATAAACCTAGAGCTTAGCACCTCCTTACACTTAATGAGTTTTTATCTTAGAGTTAGTTTGCGAGTACTTTACAAGTACTCATGGCTTTGCCCTGGCTATTCAAATGCCAGACTATGAAGGAGAGCACCAGTATCAGGATGACGGACAACAGGACGTCTACGATAACTAGGATCGTCTTCTAATGTCAAGCGTTGCCTGTGGATTAGATCGTCCACTACTACTTCGCTTCCGCTACTATTTGTGATGTTGAACAATATATTCGTGTAATATTGGATCATGTGATCTATGGTTGTAAGACAATATGTGTTGTAATAAATGATGACTCTATGCTACTTACTATTATGTCTCGCAAAAACATTATTCCTGGGATTGCGATGTACGACATAATAGGCATCTGGACTTAAAAATCCGGGTGTTGACAAAACGTCAGAATATCATCGACGATGTAGATGAACTAGGAGGCGATGATCCAGTGTTGGTGGTATGACTACCAAAGGGCTGATGCCCCCTGCGTCACCGATATGGCCATACTATGGATGGTGCCTTCAATAGAGAGGCATTAGATGATGCAGAATGCCAGTCGCTGGAAAAATATTGGTGACGTTATGCACGATGGGAGGTGTCACACGTATGCAGTAGTAGCATATAAGGCTGCACAAAGATCGAGGAAATATATTTTTTTCTCTAAGAGCAAGTGAGGAAACAAGCCGCATGGCGCCACAAAATTAACCAAGCAGGAATAAGAAGAAAGAAAAAAAAAGTTTTTATTTTATTTTATTTTGGGATATTGGCTTTCCCTTGTAACACCGGCTATGAACGTGACCTTAGAAATGGTAACCCAAGGAATAATCATCAGGAATCGTCGAAGAACCATGATAGTTGCAACTTGATAATTTAGTTTCTGTGAGTTTATGTGAAAGACCGCATGCTTCCATGATGCTTTCAGGAGGATGGGACATATATTTTCTCATCAATAGTGAGTTGTCCGCCATCTTCAAGTTGTTGAGGTGCGGGGGCAGCCTCATATACTTCACCTTGGAGGGTGGTCATGGATCTATGAACCATCCTCGCGGTTGGAGGTTGACCCCTCTCTCACACTTGGATCATGTACAAATGCCATGTGGCATGTGACCCTTTGTGGATTATCATTTTCTTCATCCTTACTTTCAGAAGACTCTGAGCGGATGTAACCCAGACCATACCTTGGCTGGACCTTCTTTTTTATTTTTCTTGATGATCTTCTCTGCTTGACCCCGCCACACTTCGCATATGGCGGGTGGTGATGGCAACCTTATAGAAGAGAGTAGGCGGAAACCCATAATGTTTTTTCTGGGATCACCAAGACTTGCAACGGCATTGCTATGGAGATGTACATTGATGGGGGCTGCTTAGGTGCAGCACCCTGTAGTTCCTCTATCTCAGCCACCCTTCTTCGTACCATTCCTTGTGGATGTTCTATGCTTCTAGTCGTTGGATCAGCGTGCGTCTCCAGTACGATAGGGGCTGGTGAGCCACCTGTGGTGAGGCTTTTAGAAGCTCCTCAGTACGAGTGGAGCTGGAGAAGAAGTAGCTTCAACACTCAGCAATATCGATGGTGATTTCATAGTAGGAGTAGCACATTCCCTCCTTTGGGGGGGCTGTGTAACTATGCTTGTGGGTGGGAGGAGGAAATCTTCTTCCATGCCTCCGACCCCTGTCCTCTTGACTTTGTCTCCGCCTAGAAGAGTGTCGACTTGATTGAGGCTCACTGTCAGGTAACATAGTTGAGCCCGGAGTAATGAGCACATCGGCCGGGTTTGTGGCTCTCCACTTGAGAAATAGTATTTTGCATCTGCATGATATGCCATTATGCCTCTTTGGTGTATGGGTAGGTGTTGTTGGGACAAATGGAAAGATAAAACATTCTTGGATATGGCCCCACGTTTGTAGCTTTGGGGGACGCCCCCATGCACAAAGCATGAAGTGCGCCAAGGTAGTTGGTGGTCTCTCGGGGTACCCAAGAACTCCAATGTAATGAAGGGTGTTGCTGCCTCAACAACTATACGTGTTGGAAGGGATGGAGACCTCTCTAGGGGATCCAATGCACTTTGATCATGTTGAGGGAGATGACAAGGAGCATAGCGACTAGCCCCACACTATGAGGATGAATAAGGTGCTCCAGCATAACCACTAGGAGCATGGTATTTTGACCTGCCCCTAACTCGCATTATCGGAGGGTCAGTAGTATGTGTGTATTGTCTAGACTCTTGAACACTCGTGAGCCATAGTTGACAGTGATCATAGATCATGTTCATCGATTTTGTTGCCCCCAATATCGTTAGCTTGATTAGCAACGGGTGAATGTTGATGTTTCTAGTGCCAGTGCAGTTTAGACAAATAGCCTTGGCATCACTGTTAATATCATATACCTCAATGTTGGCACTAACAGAGACTCGAATATGCCCCCGGTAATCAGGCATAATCATGAAATTTTACAAATTGTTTGGCTACATCGAAGTTCCTGAGAACTCCAAGTGAGCAGGTGATATTGGTGGAGTATCTGTTGTATATTAGACAAAAAGGAAAATTGGAACGTGTATAGTCGTCCATGCATGGTTCTTAGGCCTGATAATAGCACGTATGCATGCCAGCCTGTATATCATTATCATGCTTCACTATGGTCTCTGGCGAGACTTATCAAAAGAACGTCACACACTGCTTTCATTTGGCCCAATTTATGTAGAAGTGGGACTTGAAATGCCTGTGTTGGTCGACAAAATAGAAGTAGAAAGTCTAATATATAGCATCATCCCCGTCACAGTTCCAGCCTGAACCATTCATACATGGTATTGGGTACGTGGGCAATCGTCCATGTATTGGTACATGTTTCTGTAACTAGCTTGGAGCGCTTTAAACATGTTGCATAAGGTGGATGTAGATAGCTGTTGTCAATATGTCGCTGACGGAAATAATGGAAACTGGCATCAGGTAAATGTACCCGACTCTTGTCAATATGATGCTCTCAATCGAGCAGCCATTTTGGGCAGTGACCTGAGCTGGTAAAGCTTCGCGGCCATTGTGTCGGAGCATGTTTCTAGCCTGGCGGGGGAAATCTCAGGATGCTGGATCACCACCATTGTTATATAAAAATCACGGGCTTTATGATCAAGCCACGGATTACAACTCAAGCCATCCATCAAGAGTGCCATGGATTTCTTTAGCGGCCGGGTATTAACCATATGCTTTGTGCAGGACGTTGCATTTTTCTTGCGACGTCTCGATGCAACTTCTTTCCGTGAGCAATTTAGAACGAAGATTTTTGACGACTTTCGTAGCGCAGCAGAGATGGGAGGAGAATCAAGTCCCACCGGGCGTGCCAATTTTGTTTCGACAAAAAGTAGCGAAACTTTCCCATAGGTATGTAGGGGTTTTGCTAGATGCGTACATGAGAGTACAAATATGCGGGCGTGCCATCTTGCTTAATGAAAACAAGAAATAAAATAAAATAGACAAATAAAGATAAAACACGATATGAGGAACACTGCATTTTATTTATATCATTGCATTGTACAAATACATATTGCATGTTCCAATAGGATTATATCCTTTTTGCCTCCGCGTCGCGCTCATGGAGTATCTGACATAGGAGATTGCATAGTTCATTGATTCCCGGTACCTTTGCAAGCATCCGGTTAATTACATCCGCAGGGTCAAGCCCCACAGAATACCTCCGATTAAGCTGCGCTGATGGTCGTCGTCATGATTGGATTGCTCATCCATATACATTATGATATTCATGGAAAATATGTGTGCGGGTGGCTTTCTTTCGCCGAAACCCAGTCACATGTATACTATCGTCATGTTGGTATGACCAACAAGATATGTCGATGAAGGGGATGACTTTCGCCTCGTCGGTACCCAGTCATGTAACACCCTGACTTCATTGGACGCAGACATGTGTATGTGTTGCTATCGCCTCGTCAGTGCCAAGCAACAATGTGTCCGATCCCGTAGGTTTGGGACATGTCGATAATAATGGTGACCTAGCCTCGTCGGCACTTGGCCATGATTTTATCTAGCCTCGTCAGCTTAGACATGATGGTAATGATATGTAGCCATTGTCTCGTCGACACTTGGCCAAGGTGTCGATGTAAAATAATATCACATATGCATGTTGGATGATGCTTCTCAAATGTGTTAATCTCGTGTCTGTGTAGGAGCAAGATCGATGATGTATATATATATAGTAACGACGCCTCCTCATAAGGGGCGATGTAGATGAATGATTGAGCATGCCTCTCCGTAAGGAGCAAGATCAATTTGATATTTCGACTCCTTCATATTTGGCGTTTGGCCGTATACTTCCGTTATAAATTATACAAAGCTGCAGTCGACCACCCTTGTTGATGTAATCCACAATCGTAGGGATAAACCAACATCGTGGGGATAGTCGTCATGTCCTCATATATTCGATAGTCGAACCCATCACATCGGGAAGCCATGATTTATAGCCTCGCTTCGATGGCGGAATGTATAATTTCTTTGATCTTGATCTTGCCTCTTCAATCAATGGAGGATGCATATAGGTCGTAGAATAAACACTTTGAGGAAGAAATATCAAGACGCCAAAATTCATTGCTTACCATCAAGACGCGCTTTCCTCTTGGCCCCATAGTTGTAACCATAGACGCCGCAGCGTCGCAGTAATCGTCTCAAATTTTGGTGGGTGAAAGTGTGGCGTTCGTCGTTGCAAAATTCTGATGCAAGATCGACGAACTAGATGGATGAATATGGTGTTGTTCGCCGCTGCAAAATTCTGATGCGAAGCGACGAACTTGCAAGGCGCGAGGGTCTGGCGAGATTGTGCCTTGACTTCCTCCCGCGTCCGCGTGCGTGTGTTTGGCCTGCAGTACGGTCCATCTCGGGACACCCAGCTTGATTAAAATCGTGCTATTAGCATGGCTAGCGTTCGCGGCGAGAGGATCCGACGTACTTGTTGGCTTTCCGCGTGGGTGTGCGTATGTGTATGTGCCCCGCCGTGGGACGAGCGACTGCCTGCCTTTATATAGGCGGCGTTGCTTGGATGCTGCTTGATCACGTCGGTTGAAAACCGCGTGCGTTTAATTTGGAACGGACTCAAGACGCGTGCGGTGCAATCGCTGGTGGTTTAAACCAGGTTTATCTCCACCAGCCCGGACGTGCATGATGCAGTCGATGATGTCACTTGTATGAAGACCGGACGTATACGTACGTGAAGGAACCGGCACCCATACAAGCAGCTCGATGCCAGATAGGGTCGTCTGTGTTCCTTGTAATTGGACCTAGGACAACATGCTACCGTATCTTTATTATTTTGCTTCATGGAGGCATGCAACTGCTAATTATGTTTTCCTGTTGCTTTGCTTCTCACCTATGGCCATTGGTTGCCCAGATTAATTAGCAAAAACTACTAAATGAAATTTCATAGCTACTTTGCCTCTCACGTGTCAAATACCAAAGCAAAGACATTGTTGATTTAAATATCCACGAGGCCTACCGATCATGTGGCCCTGCATGTCAAATACTAAATTAAAGACACTGTTGATTGTAAATATTCACGAGGCCTACAGGTTCATGTGGCCGTGCATGTATTATATAGCAAATTTTCATGCATCATGGGAATTGACACGTAAATGTATTATTGGATTCATATTTTGTATTACGAATTTTTGGTACAAAAATCCGTCTAACACGGGGTCCAACCTAATTGGGCTCCGTGGAAACGTATTTTCTGCCTCCGCCGTAATGGCTCCCACAACGTCGCCTACAACATTGGCGGCGTTGTTATCTGTTTTCGTTCTGACGTCGAGTATTTCGACGTCAAATTCCCCGACTCTGTCCAAGGTTGACGAAAGAAGTGGCTATATGTACGCGAAGAAAGCTCCATTCCAGTGGAGGAGAACATCGCCCCTTTTGACGGAGAAACCAAAATCCTTCGCCGCCGTTCCTGGGATGCTGAAGCTACCGAAGCGGAGAAGTTGGCGACAGAAGCGCTGATGACTCGCATCCACGAGTTTCAAAACACCCGCGGCAAGGAACTTTCGGGCATTGAGATTACTGCCTATTTCCTTAGGATTAGAGTGCAGCCTCTCCAAGCTCGCAAAAATCCTCTCTGGAAGTATGCTGTTGAAGAAGATGTCGACAGGCTCTCAAAAGACCTTCCTTTGAAGGATTTTGAAAAGCTTATCCGTAAAATCTCATCGCTCAACAAGAAAGATCCAATTCCATCTTCTTGCCGCATCACGCCATATAGTGGCGCCAATCCTCTTCCCGAGGTAACTTTTCCTCTTAATTGCTATATTGTCTTCTCGAGTTTTAATATTTCATCGACTACTGTCTTGCTAGCTTCCTTTGCATAACTTCTTTTTTATCGACACGTTTTCTCAGAGCCACCCTGTTCTCGCTTCTCTTCCTCCTCTTCCTGAGGGTTGAGAAGTTGAAGACCGCACCGTTGTCGATGATAACAACCAAGGCACCTCGCGTCCTGAAAGTGAAGTCGCGGGTTCTCACAAATCCGCGGCTTCTTCTGAAAAAGACGCTGAGTCTGAAGCCACCGCCTTGACACACTCCCTTCCTCCTGCTGTTTCTCCCAGGAACAAAAGGAAAAGGGATGAAGTTGAAGATTCCGGCACTTCCAAAGCCGAAGAAGCTGTTCCTTCAGACAAGAAGGCAACTTTCAACCCATATGATGATGCCCTCATCAACTCGTAAGTTACTCCTGGCTTCTTACTGTTTTCTCTTGTCATATGTTGTCTATCTTGCTTCTTATACTGTCGCCATTTTACCGCAGTGGTGACGAGGAAGAGGCGCAAGCTATTGACGCGACTGCTCGAACGAGTACGTCGCGTACTTTAGTTGTGTCTAAAGTACAAGTTGAGGGAGAAGAATCGTCGCCTCCTCAACAAAACACCGATTAGCCTACTCCTCCTACAAGCCCCCTTGTCCCTTCGCCAAAAAGGGCGAGGGTTGAATCAGTCACGGAGCCTGCCTTACAATTGGGTGGCTCCACGACTCCTCTTCTAGATGATGTAAGTCTTTTCTCTTTTTCTTTTGTGCTAAGAACTTCTCCATGCTATCGAGTTTTTTGTTTTTTACTTCTTTTAGCTTTATGTTGTCGAGCTTTTTCTATGTTTGACGCTTTCTTTTTTCTATCTTTCTTCGTCAGCCTTTGATTAAGGAGTTCATCCGCTTCGGTGCCCAATTCGTCGGGTACCGTGAATATGCTAGCAAGGCTGAAGGTAATATTTTGCTGCTTCTCCTGGCCCATGACTTCTCACTCCTTTCTTGTCGTGATTTTGACTGGTTTTGACTATTTTGGCAGAAAAACTTGCGGAAGCCAACAAGCGTGCCGATGCACTTGCTCAAAAATTGGAGCAAAGTGAAAAGGCTCGTAAGAAGGCTGAATCAGATGCTAAAAAGGCCAAGGCAGATGCTGAAAAGGCCAAGGCAGATGCTGCTAGTGTTGAAGATCTTCGGAAGAGGCTTCACGACGCAGAAACTGCTTTGAGCGACAAAATAGCTGAGCAAGCTGCTCGAGAGGAAAAGATCCTCAGTCGCTTGGAGGCACATAGTCGACGTTTTGTTAGTAAGTGCTCGAATCCTTGTGCTTTTCCTCGGGTTACTTCACACCTTCCGAGCATTCTTTACTTATGAGCTACCCTTTGCTTATTCTCAGGGAGAACGCATCAAGAATACGAAGTGGATGGTCTTGAAGGCGACGAACTTCTTGACGCGTTGTCCCTTCTTGAAATCCATGGGGATGAAGCACGCGAAGGCCTTGCTGATGCTGAGGTAGGTCTGTCAAAGCTTTTCCCCTACTTCTTCCCGAAGAAAGAGGAGCCCGATGATGGCGTGTAACTCACACGTTTGTTGGGAACCCCAAGAGGAAGGTATGATGCGCACAGCAGCAAGTTTTCCCTCAGAAAGAAACCAAGGTTTATCGAACCAGGAGGAGCCAAGAAGCACGTTGAAGGTTGATGGCGGCGGGATGTAGTGCGGCGCAACACCAGTGGATTCCGGCGCCAACGTGGAACCTGCACAACACAACCAAAGTACTTTGCCCCAACGAAACAAAGTGAGGTTGTCAATCTCACCGGCTTGCTGTAACAAAGGATTAATCGTATTGTGTGGAAGATGATTGTTTGCGAGAAAACGAGTAGAACAAGTATTGCAAGAGATTGTATTTCAAGATAGAGAATTGGACCGGGGTCCACAGTTCACTAGAGGTGTTTCTCCCATAAGATAAACAGCATGTTGGGTGAACAAATTACAGCTTGGGCAATTGACAAATAAAGAGGGCATGACCATGCACATACATATCATGATGAGTATAGTGAGATTTAATTGGGCATTACGACAAAGTACATAGACCGCCATCCAACCGCATCTATGCCTAAAAAGTCCACCTTCAGAGTTATCATCCGAACCCCTCCAGTATTAAGTTGCAAAGCAACAGACAATTGCATTAAGTATGGTGCGTAATGTAATCAACAACTATATCCTTAGACATAGCATCAATGTTTTATCCCTAGTGGCAACAGCACAACACAACCTTAGAACTTTCTGTCACTGTCCAAGGTGTCAATGCAGGCATGAACCCACTATCGAGCATAAATACTCCCTCTTGGAGTTACAAGCATCTACTTGGCTAGAGCATCTACTAGTAACGGAGAGCATGCAAGATCATAAACAACACATAGATATAACTTTGATAATCAACATAACAAGAATTCTCTATTCATCGGATCCCAACAAACGCAACATATAGAATTACAGATAGATGATCTTGATCATGTTAGGCAGCTCACAAGATCCGACAATGATAGCACAATGGGGAGAAGACAACCATCTAGCTACTGTTATGGACCCATAGTCCAGGGGTAGACTACTCGCACATCACTCCGGAGGCGACCATGGTGGCGTAGAGTCCTCCGGGAGATGATTCCCCTCTCCGGCAGGGTGCCGGAGGCGATCTCCTGGATCCCCCGAGATGGGATCGGCGGCGGCGGCGTCTCTGGAAGGTTTTCCGTATCGTGGCTCTCGGTGGGGGTTTCGCAACGGGGGCTTTAAGTAGGCGGAAAGGCAGGTCAGGAGGCGGCACGAGGGCCCCACACCACAGGGCCGCGCGGCCAAGGGGGGGCCGCGCCGCCCTATGGTTTGGGCTCCTCGTGGCCCCACTTCGTCTCCTCTTCGGACTTCTGGAAGCTTCGTGGCAAAATAGGCCCCTGGGCGTTGATTTCGTCCAATTCCGAGAATATTTCGTTACTAGGATTTCTGAAACCAAAAACAGCAGAAAACAAAGAATCGGCACTTCGGCATCTTGTTAATAGGTTAGTTCCGGAAAATGCACGAATATGACATAAAGTGTGCATAAAACATGTAGATAACATCAATAATGTGGCATGGAACATAAGAAATTATCGATACGTCGGAGACGTATCAGCATCCCCAAGCTTAGTTCTCGCTCATCCCGAGCAGGTAAAACGATAACACGGATAATTTCCGGAGTGACATGCCATCATAACCTTGATCATACTATTTGTAAAGCATATGTAGTGAATGCAGCGATCAAAACAATGTATATGACATGAGTAAACAAGTGAATCATAAAGCAAAGACTTTTCATGAATAGCACTTCAAGACAAGCATCAATAAGTCTTGCATAAGAGTTAACTCATAAAGCAATAATTCATAGTAGAGATATTGAAGCAACACAAAGGAAGATTAAGTTTCAGCGGTTGCTTTCAACTCATAACATGTGTATCTCATGGATATTGTCAACATAGAGTAATATAATAAATGCAATATGCAAGTATGTAGGAATCAATGCACAGTTCACACAAGTGTTTGCTTCTTGAGGTGGAGAGAAATAGGTGAACTGACTCAACATTAAAAGTAAAAGAATGGTCCTCCATAGAGGAAAGCATCGATTGCTATATTTGTGCTAGAGCTTTGATTTTTGAAAACATAAAGAGATCATAAAAAATAAAGTTTTGAGAGGTGTATGTTGTTGTCAACGAATGGTAGCGGGTACTCTAACCCCCTTGCCAGACAAACCTTCAAAGAGCGGCTCCCATTTTATTTTATTTTTGGATGGCACTCCTTCCAACCTTTCTTTCACAAACCATGGCTAACCGAATCCTTCGGGTGCCTGCCAACAATCTCATATCATGAAGGAGTGCCTTTTTATTTTAGTTTTATTATGATGACACTCCTCCCAACCTTTGCTTTCTCAAGCCATGGCTAACCGAATCATTCGGGTGCCGTCCAACAATCACATACCATGGAGGAGTGTCTATTTTTGTTAATTAATTTGGGACTAGGAATCCCCTTGCCAGCTCTTTTTGCAAAATTATTGGATAAGCGGATGGAGCCACTAGTCCATTGGTGAAAGTTGCCCAACAAGATTGAAAGATAAACACCACATACTTCCTCATGAGCTATAAAACATTGACACAAATCAGAGGTGATAAATTTTGAATTGTTTAAAGGTAGCACTCAAGCAATTTACTTTGGAATGGCAGGAAATACCATGTAGTAGGTAGGTATGGTGGACACGAATGGCATAGTGTTGTTTGGCTCAAGGATTTGGATGCATGAGAAGTATTCCCTCTCGATACAAGGTTTAGGCTAGCAAGGTTATTTGAAACAAACACAAGGATGAACCGGTGCAGCAAAACTCACATAAAAGACATATTGAAAACATTATACGACTCTACACCGTCTTCCTTGTTGTTCAAACTCAATACTAGAAATTATCTAGACCTTAGAGAGACCAAATATGCAAACCAAATTTTAGCATGCTCTATGTATTTCTTCATTAATGGGTGCAAAGTATATGATGCAAGAGCTTAAACATGAGCACAACAATTGCCAAGTATCACATTACCCAAGACATTTATAGCAATTATTACATGTATCATTTTCCAATTCCAACCATATAACAATTTAACGAAGAAGAAACTTCGCCATGAATACTATGAGTAGAAACCAAGGATATACTTGTCCATATGCTACAGCGGAGCGTGTCTCTCTCCCATAAAGTGAATGCTAGGATCCATTTTATTCAAACAAAACAAAAAACAAAAACAAACCGACGCTCCAAGAAAAGCACATAAGATGTGATGGAATAAAAATATAGTTTCAGGGGAGGAACCTGATAATGTTGTCGATGAAGAAGGGGATGCCTTGGGCATCCCCAAACTTAGATGCTTGAGTCTTCTTAGAATATGCAAGGGTGAACCACCGGGGCATCCCCAAGCTTAGAGCTTTCACTCTCCTTGATCATGTTGCATCATACTCCTCTCTTGATCCTTGAAAACTTCCTCCACACCAAACTTAGAACAACTCATTAGAGGGTTAGCGACAATAAAAATTAACATATTCAGAGGTGACACAATCATTCTTAACACTTCTGGACATTGCATAAAGCTACTGGACATTAATGGATCAAAGAAATTCATCCAACATAGCAAAAGAGGCAATGCGAAATAAAAGGCAGAATCTGTCAAAACAGAACAGTTCGTATTGACAAATTTTATCGAGGCACCAGACTTGCTCAAATGAAAATGCTCAAATTGAATGAAAGTTGCGTACATATCTGAGGATCACTCACGTAAATTGGCATAATTTTCTGAGTTACCTACAGGGGAAAACAGCCCAGATTCGTGACAGCAAAGAAATCTGTTTCTGCGCAGTAATCCAAATCTAGTATGAACTTTTCTATCAACGGCTTTACTTGGCACAACAAAACACAAAAACTAAGATAAGGAGAGGTTTCTACAGTAGTAAACAACTTCCAAGAAACAAATATAAAACAAAGTACTGTAGGTAAAAACATGGGTTGTCTCTCATAAGCGCTTTTCTTTAACGCCTTTCAGCTAGGCGCAGAAAGTGTGTATCAAGTATTATCGGAGAGTGGTGCATTGTTATCACAAGCTCCCCCATCCGTGGTGGTACTAAGGGCTTTATCAATTTTAGGCCTATAGTAATATTTCTTTGGTTTAGGCACTTTAGAGACATACATAAACTTTTGCTCCTTACCCACACAAGCTTTCTCCTTATATTTAAGAGAAGAAAATGTTGAACCCAAGGTTCCCATGGCTTTTTCAAGTTCGTCAATCCTATTAATTTGATCATCATGGACAACACAAGTTCCTAGGACACTAATTCTTTCATCAATTCCTCCTAAGGATTTATCAAGTTCATCAGTTTTATCAAGTAACATTTCCAATTTAGTTTCAACACTTGGAAAAAATTTCTCTATGGTTTCCAATTTTTTCATAACATCTTCAAGAGAGATTTCAGTTTTAACTTCATCAACAGGGGGTATTCCAAATAGACTCTCAATAATGCAGCTAGCTTCTAATGCAGGAGTACTTAAGAAATTACCTCCTGCGAGACAATCAAGAACATACCTATTCCAGCTAGAGATACCAACATAAAAATTCCTGAGTAAAATAGTGGTGGAGTGTTTCTTAGTGCACCTATTATGGGCATTACTAATTCTATACCAAGCATCTCTTAAACATTCTCCCCCTTGTTGCTTAAACGTACGGACTTCAACTTCAGGATTACTCATTTTAGCAGTAGTAAATAAAGTAAATGCAAGTAACTAATTTTTTTGTGTTTTTGATATAGCAAACAAGATAGCAAATAAAGTAAAACTAGCAACTAATTTTTTTGTATTTTGATTTAGTGCAGCAAACAAAGTAGTAAATAAAACTAAGCAAGACAAAAACAAAGTAAAGAGATTGAGAAGTGGAGACTCCCCTTGCAGCGTGTCTTGATCTCCCCGGCAACGGCGCCGTGAAAAAGAGCTTGATGGCGTGTAACTCACACGTTCGTTGGGAACCCCAAGAGGAAGGTATGATGCGCACAGCAGCAAGTTTTCCCTCAGAAAGAAACCAAGGTTTATCGAACCAGGAGGAGCCAAGAAGCACGTTGAAGGTTGATGGCGGCGGGATGTAGTGCGGCGCAACACCAGGGATTCCGGCGCCAACGTGGAACCTGCACAACACAACCAAAGTACTTTGCCCCAACGAAACAGTGAGGTTGTCAATCTCACCGGCTTGCTGTAACAAAGGATTAACCGTATTGTGTGGAAGATGATTGTTTGCGAGAAAACAGTAGAACAAGTATTGCAGTAGATTGTATTTCAAGTATAGAGAATTGGACCGGGGTCCACGAGTTCACTAGAGGTGTTTCTCCCATAAGATAAACAGCATGTTGGGTGAACAAATTATAGTTGGGCAATTGACAAATAAAGAGGGCATGACCATGCACATACATATCATGATGAGTATAGTGAGATTTAATTGGGCATTACGACAAAGTACATAGACCGCCATCCAACTGCATCTATGCCTAAAAAGTCCACCTTCAGGGTTATCATCCGAATCCCCTCCAAGTATTAAGTTGCAAAGCAACGGACAATTGCATTAAGTATGGTGCGTAATGTAATCAACAACTACATCCTTAGACATAGCATCAATGTTTTATCCCTAGTGGCAACAAGCACAACACAACCTTAGAACTTTTCGTCATCTGTCCCGGTGTCAATGCAGGCATGAACCCGCTATCGAGCATAAATACTCCCTCTTGGAGTTACAAGCATCTACTTGGCCAGAGCATCTACTAGTAACGGAGGGCATGCAAGATCATAAACAACACATAGATATAACTTTGATAATCAACATAACAAGTATTCTCTATTCATCGGATCCCAACAAACGCAACATATAGAATTACGGATAGATGATCTTGATCATGTTAGGCAGCTCACAAGATCCGACAATGATAGCACAATGGGGAGAAGACAACCATCTAGCTACTGCTATGGACCCATAGTCCAGGGGTAGACTACTCACACATCACTCCGGAGGCGACCATGGTGGCGTAGAGTCCTCCGGGAGATGATTCCCCTCTCCGGCAGGGTGCCGGAGGCGATCTCCTGGATCCCCCGAGATGGGATCGGCGGCGGCGGCGTCTGCGGAAGGTTTTCCGTATCGTGGCTCTCGGTGCGGGGGTTTCGCAACGGAGGCTTTAAGTAGGCGGAAGGGCAGGTCAGGAGGCGGCACGAGGGCCCCACACCACGGGGCCGCGCGGCCAAGGGGGGGGGGGGGGGCGCCGCCCTATGGTTTGGGCAGGTGTCTACGAGTTACCATTCCTCTTGAGATGCTACCAAGGATGTGATCTACTTTCATGTCACTTGCCCTTGTAGCAGCCTTGATCTTCCGGATGGTTCCTTCATGATCAATAAATTCATCTCTTGCTAGTACTTGATCATGAGGGACAACTTGAGCTTTATCATGAGTTGAGGATGTTTCTTGATCAGCATCATGGTCTTGCTCAGTGGGTTGAGGGATTTCTTCTTGTTCTTCAGAATGTGACTCATCTTGAGTAGAGGATAAGTCTTGAGCTACACTTGATGGTTCAGCTTGAGTTGAGCTAGGCTCCACTTGGGCTGAGCTTGATATTTCTATTCCATCACTTTGATCATCAGTACGAACTTCTGTGGGCCGGATGTGTCCAATGCCCATAACCTTGATGGCAGACTTCGTCTCCTCTTCGGACTTCTGGAAGCTTCGTGGCAAAATAGGCCCCTGGGCGTTGATTTCGTCCAATTCCGAGAATATTTCGTTACTAGGATTTCTGAAACAAAAAACAGCAGAAAACAGCAACTGGCACTTCGGCATCTTGTTAATAGGTTAGTTCCAGAAAATGCACGAATATGACATAAAGTGTGCATAAAACATGTAGATAACATCAATAATGTGGCATGGAACATAAGAAATTATCGATACGTCGGAGACGTATCACCCGACACTTTTGTTGCTCTTGCTAAAGGCTTCAACGTGCCGGAAGATCTTGGGCTCAAACTTCGCCAAGAGGGCCTGAAAGTTGGCGTGGAGGGCACTATCGCGTTGATTGCTGATAGCCAACAAAATGTCGACTGGGCCAAGGTTGGCGACATAGGGCAGATGGAAACGAAGAAGTGGCAATCTCTAATTAGAGCTTCCAAACCTTCCTCGAAGCCAATCCTTGCCTAACTTGGTGTTAAACCAACGCCTGCTCCAAGCGCATCCAAGCCGGAGGTCAAGTAGACCACTCTTTCTTTCTTTTCTTTTTTTCTTTTGATGCTATCGCCAAAGTAGCTTTGGCGACGCTTACCACACTAGTTTGTTAGGGCTTTCTCCATTGTAATGTCTTGTAAATATTCTAAAAATCAATGGAATTCTATCTTGCTTGTTGATTGATGTCAAGCCTTTTCTTTCAGTTGACGTTCGATAACTATACTCGAAATTCTGCTCCTTCCGATGTTTTGCCTTCCTCTTCTCGCTTGAAGAAAGCGCTTGTGAATAATGAACTTGATGAATATTGCTCGAGTAAGAGTTTATCGCAAGACTTGGAAGAACTTCGTCAACAACTTCAGCATGCGAAGAAGCAAACACTTGTGATGATGGAGCAATCTCGCAAGGCATCCGAAAAAGAGAAAATCGCACTTGAACAAGCTCGAGATGCCATAGCTGCCAAGGAAGCCGCCGTTTCTGAGGCTGAAAAGGCAACCACTCGAGAGAATTGTATGCTTGAACTGATGAATGAGGCCAGTGTAGATATGTCAGGTATGCTTTTTCAACCCAGAACTTCCTCTTTCTTTCTGCCGTATCCTTTTTTGAATTTCTCGTGCCGTCGCCAAATAGGTTCCTTTCTCGACCCTGCTGCTGAAGATGAAAGGGTGAACGTAAGGACAAATCTCCTTGTTAACCTTTCTCTTGACCGCGATTCTCTGTTCTGGGCCACTCCAGAGCAGACCCGACAGATTGTCAGGTTTCAAGACCGCGCCTGTCAGGTTCGCGAGTTCCTTGATTTCTGCACTAGAACATTGTCTCTTGTTTACAAGACGATGTTTCCTCGGGACGAGGCACCCGAGACTCTTCTTGGTTTGATGGAAAAGTTTCGGGATGCCCCTCGTATTCATAACTTTGTACGAGCTCAATTGACTGCTGGAGCAAGATTCGCCATGATCATGATACATATCTGCCATCGAAAATTAGATCTGACGAAGATTGTTTCCAAGTGCCTGGCCAAGAAGTCGAAGCGAAAAAGTAGCGTTGACGAAATCAATGACATTGTGACTCCTGTAGCCGAAGAAATGATGGACGAACTTCTTCGGATGGACTCTGAATTCTTTGTCAAAGGGAGCTATGCTGATCATAAGACGACTGCTGCAAATAACAAAGGTCTATCCATAGATAGTATATTAGGCATTTGACTGAGTTGTACTATATTGCGAGAAATCATGTCTATATTTTTTGTCGAGTTCCTTGTGTTAAAGAAGTTGTCTATATTGTGAAGTGTAATCTATATTGTGAAGCCCCCGAACCTTTGGCCGGAGCTTATACTATTTTTTTGTCTCGATGAATTTACTATTTTGCTGTCGTGGGTTATGAGCCCCCGAGCATCTCGACGAAAAAGATGTATGTCATTAATATCTTTTACTATATTGCAGCACCGCGAGCCCGCCACATTAAAAACCTTTCCAGCCCCACTCGGTGCCCTGAAAAGGAAAAGAGTGCGTCTGAAAACTCGCGGGCATTTCAGTACATTGTATTTTTACAAAGGAGGACTATATTTCGACTCTAAGCGTAGAAACGCCTGAGTTGCGCCACGTTCCAGGGGTTTTTCTCGGGAACCCCTGTCTTCTTGTCCTTGATCCTGTATGCGCCTCCTTCTATTACTTCGGTGACGATGTAGGGGCCAAGCCATGGAGACTCGAGTTTTTCAGTACTCTGTTGATTGAGCCGTAGGACTAAATCTCCGACCTGAAAGGATCTTGGCCGCAGTCGTCGACTGTGGTAGTTTTTCATGTCTTGCTGGTACTTGGTGACCCGTGACAGTACTTCGTCTCGAGCTTCATCAAGTGCATCTACATCGTCCTCTAATGCTCTTCTTGAAGTTTCTTCATCATACTCTGTGACTCTTGGGGAATCGTGCTCTATTTCGATCGGTAATACTGCCTCAGCTCCATGGACCAGAAAAAACGGAGTTTCCTGTCTCGCAGTATTTGGCGTTGTTCGAATACTCTATAAAACACTTGGCAACTCTTCTGGCCAAGTATGTCGAGCCTTTTCAAGCGGTCCTAGCAGTCGCTTCTTAATACCATTGCAGATGATACCATTGACTTTCTCGACTTGACCGTTGGTTTGCGGGTGCCCAACTGACGCGAAGTGCAATTTGATGCCTACTTCTGCGCAGTATGCCTTGAATTCCTTGGACGTAAAGTTACTGCCATTGTCTGTGACGATGCTATGAGGTACTCCAAATCGAAAAACAATGCTCTTCATGAATTTTATTGCTGACGCTGCATCTGGTGAATTTATCGTTTTCGCTTCTATCCACTTGGTGAATTTGTCGATAGCAACAAGCATATACTCGTATCCTCTTGGCGAGGCTTTGTGTAATTTTCCCACCATATCGAGACCCCATTGGGCAAAGGGCCAAGACAATGGTATTGGCATCAGCTCTGCTGTTGGAGAGTGGGGTTTTGCGGCGAATCTCTGGCACGCGTCGCAGGTTCGTACTATCTACTTCGCATCCTCGATTGCTGTCAACTAGTAAAATCCTGCCCGAAAAACCTTGGCCGCAATAGCTCGACTGCTCGCGTGATGACCACATATTCCCTCGTGTACATCCTTTAAGATTATCCTTCCTTCTTCGGGTGTGACGCACCTTTGTAGCACGCCCGAAATACTGCGTTTGTATAACTCCCCTTTGACCACTGTAAAGGCTTTGGATCGTCGAATAATTCGCCTTGCTTCAACTGGATCGTCGGGTATTTCTTTTCTTAAGATATATGATATGTACGCTTGCATCCATGGGACCTCCACCATCATCACCAGTTCCTGGTCCTCTTCTTCTTCTGGTGCTTCTTTGAGAACCAGCGAAATTTTCTCCTCCTTCTCCTTCTGCGCCTTCTTTGATTTGGTGGATCTCTCGGTTATCTCTTCCCAAAACACACCTGGCGGAATTGCGAGGCACTGCGACCCGATGTTTGCGAGAACATCGGCTTCGTCATTGCTTAGCATGCTGATGTGATTTACCTCGCATCCATCAAATAACTTTTCGACCTCGTTGTACACTTCCTTGTATGCCACCATATTGTCATTGACTGCATCACATTGGTTCATGACTTGCTGAGCCACCAATTGCGAGTCGCCAAAGATTTTTAATCAGGTTGCACCACAAGCTTTCGCCATCTTCGTCCCGTGTATAAGGGCTCCGTACTCTGCTTCATTGTTAGATGCGTTTGGGAACGTCATCCGTAGGACATACTTCAGTTTGTCGCCTTCAGGTGATATAAGTATCACGCCTGCACCAGCTCCTTCTACCCTCTTGGACCCGTCGAAGTTCATAGTCCAAGTTCTCGATAGATCTGGGGGTCCTGTATTTTGCAGCTCCATCCACTCTACGATGAAATCTGGCAAAATTTGCGACTTTATTGCTTTTCTTTTTTCATACGTGATGTCCCGAGGGGAAAGTTCTATTCCCCAAAGGGAGACACGACCTGTAGCTTCTGGATTGTTCAGGATATTCGATAAAGGTGCTTCGTTGACCACTATTATCGGGTGTGCCGAAAAATAGTGGCGCAATTTTCTTGCGGTTGTGAACACTCCATATGCTAGCTTCAGTGCTCGCGGGTACCGCTGTTTTGAAGGCGATAAAACTTCACTAATGAAATATACCGGCCTTTGCACTCCATGGAGTTTTCCTTCTTCTTCTCTTTCGACAACTAGCGCCGTGCTGACCACCTGAGGTGTGGCTGCAATGTATAACAAGAGAGGTTCCTTTTCTTTCAGTGCCACTAGGATTGGTGGTGTCGAAATTGTGCGCTTTAAATCCTCGAAGGCTCTATCTGCCTCTTCGTTCCACTGGAATTTCTCCCCTTGCTTGATTAAAGCGTAGAACGGTAACGCCTTTTCTTCTAGCCTGGCGACGAATCTGCTTGAAGCTGCAACTCGCCCAGTCAACTGCTGTATTTCTTTCAACTTTGTTGGCTTCCTCATTGTTATGATAGCTTGGATTTTTTCGGGATTAGCTTCAATCCCTCTCGCTGAGACTAGGAACCCGAGAAGTTGTCCTGCAGGGACGCCAAAAGAGCACTTTGTTGGGTTCAACTTGAGGCAAAACTTGTCGAGGTTTTCGAAAGTTTCCTTCAGATCCTCGATTAGCATTGTTCCCTTTTTTGATGTTATGACGACATCATCAATGTACACTTGTACGTTTTTCCCAATCTGTGTTGCTAGGCACTTCTGCATCATCCTCTGGTACGTTGCTCCCGCGTTTTCGGACCAAAAGGCATTGTTCTATAGCGAGAACACGCCATAAGGTGTGATGAATGTTGTTTTGACCTCGTCTTCTTCTTTCAATCTGATCTGGTTATAACCGGAATATGCATCCGGGAAGGAAAGACGTTCACATCCTGCCGTGGAGTCGATAATTTGATCGATCCTTGGGAGGGGAAAGTGATCCTTTGGACAACGTTTATTGAGACACGTAAAGTCGACACACATGCGAAGGACTTTAGTGTTTTTCTTCGGCACCAACACTGGGTTTGCTACCCACGTGGCCTCTCGTATGCAGCTCCTTGATGAAACCAGCCTCTCCCAGTCGATCAATTTCTGACAGCATAGCTTTGCGGTTTGGCTTCGAAAAACGCCGCAAAGGTTGTTTGATTGGTCTCGCTAGTGGATCAAAGTTTAGGTGGTGCTCGGCAAGTTCCCTAGGTACTCATGGCATGTCAGCTGGACACCATGCGAAGATTTTCCAGTGCTCACGGAGGAACTTGATGAACGCGCTTTCCTATGCGAGGTCCATGTCTGTCGCAATGGACGTCATCTTTTTTGGATCTGTCGGGTGAATCTGCACCTCCTTAGAATTTTTCTCCGTGTTAAAGGTTGATTCTTTGTTGGGCCTTCCTACATCTGGCAACACATCATAATCAGTCGTGAGCCTTGACGCCATGTACTCTGCTTGCATCCCGAAGGTTTCTGATAGTCGATGAAAATCTTTGTCACATTTATCGGCTAACGCGAAGCTTCCTTTGACTGTGATTGGTCCCTTAGGTCCAGGCATCCTCCACAACAGGTACGTGTAATGTGGTACCGCCATAAACCTGGCATATGCTGGTCGTCCCAACAAAGCGTGGTACTGTGATGGGAAATCCACGACTTCAAATTCCAGCCTCTCTATTCTGTAGTTTTCTCGGGTCCCAAACAGAACGTCGAGATTGATCTTTCCCAACCGGTGTGATGCCATGGAAACGTGTGTCAGTTGGTTTCAGATTTGCTAGAGATATATTCATCTTCCTTAATGTATCTGCATACATAAGGTTTAAACTGCTGCCTCCATCTATGAATACTCGAGATACATCGAACCCTGCAATTACTGCTGGTAAGATAACTGCTGACTGCCCTGGTTGAGGAACTTGTTGTGGATGTGTTGCGGTCAAAACCCACCGGCGGGCAGCGACGGGCAACACAGTAGAGCCGGGAACAACTTAGGGCTGCGGTTGGCCCTGGTCCCTCTGAGCGACGGCCCGCAAAGCCTCTGGTACACACGTCCGATGCTGGTGCAAGTGCGTGCCACCTGACCTATACCTGGTCAGGAAGGTGATGGAGATGCCTCGCTTAGTTTCCTGCATGGCATACACGTAAACATTAAATACGAGCCTCGATCGGCTCTCAGGTTATCCTGTGCATCGGCTCAAGGAGCCGATCCACCCATGATTCGTACGAGGTGCACGAATATATGGTGGTCCTGCTTGATCAAGATAAAGCTAAAACGATCTACGATGATTTGGGGTTTTCACCGCATAATCGGATCATCCTACTCACGATTGGGCCTCGCGGCCACGCACGGTGATCGTAAGCCGATCCTAGACAAGGCCTAAAAACCAACACGAGGTTGATCCCCGGAAAATCCTGTCTAGGACTAGCAAACGACACCCTACGTGCCGCTGGATCCTCCAACCCTTTGTAAGGCCTAACTATTGCAGATATTAAACTAATCCTTGCAGAACAAGGAGCAACCGTAACGGACCGGATCTACTAAATAATGATCAAGCGGGGTGCCGCCCCTACACCTAAGATAGGTGTAAGGGCGGCTAGATATGCAAGGGTTGCACTACGATAGCATATGATACGAAGAACAATGCTAACCCTAACACATCTAAGATAACTACGTTGCTCGCCATCAAAAAGGCTTCAGTACGAGCAACGCATGAACAACGTAAATAAGCTTGTGCTGCCTAGATCGCAAGATGCGATCTAGGCAGCATGATGCTTACCGGTAGAAACCCTCGAGACGAAGGAGTTGGCGATGCGCCGAGATTGATTTGTGGTTGAACGTTGGTTGTTGTTTATTCCATAAACCCTAGATACATATTTATAGTCCAGGGGACTTTCTAACGTGGGAATAATCCCCACCGTGCACGAGACAAACTCTACCTAAACGACACGTATCCTACTATATTACAGATACACGGGCCAACTAGCCCAAACTTTGCATAACAGGCCGATTCACGTATTTCCTCCATGTATATTCTTCAAATCCATCTTGATCGTGGCCCACCTCTGACTTGGTAAACTTCTGGTGATAACACATGCCCCCCTGGTTTTGGTAATGATAATTTCAAAACCACTCTGCTTTTCCTTCGAAGGGTCATGTCGTGTCAGGTCAGAACCGTCGCAGTATTCTTCATCATGATGATCTGCCTTCTCAACTTCTCTGCACGATTTGACAACTTTGGCTCCACCTCCTCGGAAACTGCTCGAGCAATAAATTTCTATCCCATCCCCCTTTATTTACAGCATCGGACAGTTCACCTCTTCATCCCTCTGCTCCAAGCTAGCCGTCAGCCAAACAACCCTCTCCTTCCATAGCCATGTCGTCCTCTTCCTTCTCTTCCGCTTCTCTCCAATCCTCTTCCTCAAGCGAGTCGATTCCAGAGCACGACCAGATGGAGGCGTACAACCGGCGTGCTCCCAAGCATTGGGACAAGCAGGAGTGGGACTTCGATTTCGTGCCAGAGGGCGAGGACCTCGTCTGGTCAGACGGGGCCATGGCCCTAACTGACGGGGAAGATGACCTCCAGTTCCTGGTTGACGGAGCACTGGAGGCGGAGAGCGACGACGACCCTCCCTTCCGAGGTAAATTCACCTCCGTCACCAAAGAAGAAGAAGAGGATGACGAAGACGAAGACATCTCCTCCGACATGAAGAAGGAACAGGAGGACGACACCTCCTCCGACGAACCGCCGCCAAAACGCATCCGGGGCTGGGCTTGGTCAGATGAGGATGATGATGATGACGAGGAAGAAGCCTCTGCTGAAGGTCACAGTAGCAGCAACGAGGAACTCATCGACAGCAGCAATGACGGCAGCTACCCCAGCGATGGCGAAGACAGCAACAGCCCTTAGAGTAGGGATCTACTAGCATAGGGTTAACAGTAGTAATCTGTTCCCTTTTGTCGAACAATCGGCTTCTCTTTGTAAGAAATCTTATTATTAATGAAGACTTCCTTTGATTTTGCCGATGTCCTCTATGCTGATTTAGCCGATTTTTCATCATCTGACTTTGTCAACTGTTAGCCTAATCAACGCTCAATGACTGATGGCAACACATCGATCTCTCACGATAATCTGCGAGACAGGCCGATAACGGTAGCATTTGGCACAGCCGATCGCAGCAGGCTTGCAATTTGGCCTTGAGCAGGCGTCTATAAGAGAACCCTGGAACTGCCGCTGAATCAGCTTGGATGCTGGAACTGATAACCCTGTAACCAAAGCACCACTCTTCAGGACAATTGCGATGTAGAGCCAGCCGATTCCAACCAAATTGGCTCTCCAGGGCCAAGAACCTTTCAGGCGAGTTGCCCCCCAAGCCTCATCCAAGGCGGGAACAGTGATGAATCAGCCAAATGTGTTACCATCGGCCTCCAAGTTATAGTGCAGAACCAGCCGATTCCAACAAAATCGGCTCTCCAGAGCAAAGATTTTTCAGGGCGAGCTGCCCCCCGAGCCTCTTCAGCTCCCATCAAAACATGGCAGGGAAGCTTACGCCCAAAGAAACGACGCACTGAAAGGGTTCGGAAAAACCAGCAAATTCGTACCTTGAACTTAAGAAGCCTTAACATAATGGCTTTCCGACTCCTCCTAGTTCAATCCTTTGCGCCTTGCTGATCAGCTCGGCTCCTCATCTTTGGCAGACTGATGCAACTTCCGGTGAGGATGTTTTGAATTTCTGATACCCTCCAAGACTCTGGACGCAACAACCTCTGAAAGCGACATCGACCAAGCCGCCACCTTAATCTACGCCAGGCAAAAAATGCCATAGCCGCTTGATTCGTTATCGGCTGTGCTCATGCTTCTAGGATAGGTATGCTCCCTTTGTTAGACTCACCCTTAACCTGATCTGCATGCTTACACTGGCACTGCTGAACTTGAAGTCTTGCAGAAGGAGTTGGAGGTCTTGAGAAGGAATTCATCCAGTAGAGCCTCTCCTTGTAACTCAACAACTGCTCCATCGGGCTTCTGCTTATATCAGCTGTACCTCTTGAGTCGATGGCCATGCATCGGCTTTTTATTCTAAAGTCGATGTCTGTGCACCGGCTGTATACCCACTATGAGTGTATAAATATTTTTTTTTTACTGGCCGATTTTTCTAGTCGGCCCCCAATGTTTCACTGCATAAATGTTCATCTGCACATGTTCATCCGATTAGGTGCCCCCCCGAGCCGAAGCTGACAGGTAACTGCAGATATCGGCTCTGTAGTCTAGCCAAGGCACCGTATTTGCATGTCGGCTTTGGTAGGACCAATGTTGATTTTCCCTGACTCATCAGCCGACGTAAACCGCTGCCCAGTAGATCGACGTTGCATGTAAGCAGAACATGTGGTGAAGATAATTTTGGCCGATTGCTGGAATCGGCCTCCATATTGATTGAAGCGCTCAATGAAGGTTTCGTAACGTTCCTTCATAGATAATTTGGGCTGATCCAAAGGATCGGCCTCGCCACGTTTCTCATCGGTTTGTTCTTGCTACTCGGTCAGGCTGGTGGATAAGACCAGCCCAACCTCATCCTTTGTCATGTCGATGCACTCGCTATCGTCCACCTTGAGTGCATCGTTTAATCCTGGAGCACTAACCTCCGTTGGAAGGATGAGCACCATGTTTGTGCCAGCCGATGTATCATCATCGGCTTTCCTTTGCTTGGGGCACCACTCCATCTTCCGTGGTCGACCCTCTTCATCCAGGGTCCGCTGAATTTTCGCGGCCAAATCGGGCCGAGCCTTCCTTAGCGTATGCAGGTATAACCTTTCGGCTTCCTCCAAGCCGCGCAATCGCTGAACCCTGCGCTTTTGGGAACGGCTGAGTCCATCAGGGCACCACCTTGGCCGGTGGTACCTGTCTTCTTGTCCCTCGTCTTCTGAATCCTCGAGATCTTCCAACCGAGGGGACTCAGCGTGTTTGCTTCGAGGCGGGAGAGGCCCTAAGCGTTGGAACACGGACACGTTGGCTGCCTCCTTCTTCTTCGGTTGCATTACAGGCAATTGCCGATTGTGGGCAATCGGCTCATTCCTGAATCCCAGCGGTGTACGAAGAAGGGGCGGTCCCGGTGCCTATCGTTGTCGTCTTGCTCCCTTGATTTTCCTTTGGCACGGAGCTCGTACTCCTCTTCATCGCGATCATGCCGACGATGTCTTCTGGCTTCTCTAGCCAGACGATCTCTTTCATCATCATCGCTGGATCGTCGGCGTTGGTCATACTGACTCACATACTTGTTGAGGAGGTGATCAGAGAGGGGTCGCTGATATCTTATGTTCTTCACTTCTCCCTCTATGACGTAGCGCTTGCCATCGTGACGGAGCCGATCACGTGGAGCGGCCTCCTCTGTGTCCTTGCTACGAGAGCAGCTGCCCTCGTCTCCATCTTTGCCAGAGTGGTGCCCAGGTCCTACCATGTTTATACTGAACGAGGATCCTGGCTGGCAACCTTCAGGGTAAGTGCACTCCACCATGTTAACGGCGGGGAAGGGGTGAGGGTCGACCTTCATGGCGTACTGGTTAAAGATCAGTCGTCCTTGTTCTATCGCCATTTGGATCTGCTGACGCCACACCCTGCAGTCGTTGGTGGCATGGGAGAGCGAGTTATGCCATTTGCAGTATGGCTTTCCGTTCAGCTCCTGTACCGTGGGGAATTTGAGACCTTCGGGTATCTTCAGCTGCTTCTCCTTGAGCAGGAGGTCGAAGATTTGCTCGAGTTTTGGTCACGTCAAAATCAAACCCCACGGGCGGGCCTGGTGGCTTTACCCATTTGCAGGACACGGGGGTTCCCCCCCGAGTCCATTCAGCCACTGCTACCTCTTGATCTCCCGCAGAAACTTCGTCTTCCTCTGCCTCGACCAGGACTACTGCACGCTTGAATTTGTCCTGGTACAGGTCCGGGTGGCGCTGTTCATATGCTGAAAGTTTCTGAACCATGTGCGCCAGCGAAGGATAGTCTGCTTGGGAGGCCATGTCCTTGATTTGCGAGGCAAGGCCCACTACTGCCAACTCGACTGCTTCCTTTTCAGTCACACGAGCCGAATAACATCGGTTCCTCAAATTTCTGAAGCGCTGGATGTATTCTGCCACAGTTTCCCCGCGCTTCTGACGTATCTGTGCTAGATCGGCAAGGCCAGACTCGGAAGCTTCTGAGTGAAACTGCATGTGGAACTGTTCTTCCAACTGCTTCCAAGTCCGGATCGAGTCCGGTGGCAACGAAGTGTACCACCCGAAAGCCGATCCCGTGAGGGACTGTGCGAAGAACCTCACGCGTAGTGGATCCGACGCTGAGGCCGTTCCTAGGTGTGCCAAATATCGGCTCACATGCTCGATGGAGCTGGAACCATCTGATCCACTGAACTTGGAGAAGTCAGGGAGCCGATACTTGGGTGGTAGTGGGACCAACTCGTATTCATCGGGGTACGGCTTGGAATAGCCGATTGGTCTCCTCTTCGGCACCATGCCGAACTGGTCCCTCAGGATCGTACTGATCTGATCCGCGGTGCTGGCTGTAGGAGTCGAACTCTGAAGATTCGCCGGGGTGGCGTACTTAGCCAGCCATGCTTGCTTTTCCAGCTCTGAGCCAACTGCAGGAGCTGAGCTCTGGAGGTTCGTCGGGGTGGCATATTTAGTTAGCCACGTCTGCTTCTCAAGATCTGTCGCTGACGTTCCTCCCATTTTCCCAGAAGTCCCTGATGCAGCGGCCTGGTTTGTGAGCGCCCAGTTACCGCAGTCAGGCACGTATGTGCACATGTACCCGTGAGGGATCTCCTTAGGCGCCTCATGCAAGAACTGGCAGTCACTAGGGTCACCACCGATCTTGTAGATGATGAATGCCGATGAATTCGGCACTTCTGGTGCTGCCAACGCAAATGGCAGCGGTGGACGGGACTGGAGTGGCATCTCTCCTTGGTGTGTCCCGAGAGCTGGTCCTGACGGAGAGTACTGGTGCCTCATGATCTCCTGGATCACCCGGAGAGCGACACGCTCCAAAGTGTTCACCAGGTTCTCAGAGTGGCGGTGCAGTGATTGAGCCACCAAGTAGTTGATCTCCTGACGTAAGGACCTGGTGCGTTCTTCTGATGGGGCAGAGAGGTCTATCCCATCGAGTGCACCATCAGGCGAGAACCCCTTCCACCTGATGCCATGTGAATGGGTTCTGTGAAAAGAGCCGATGAGGTCGGCTTCGAGGATTGCTTTGACCTCGTCATACTTCTTCTTGAGCTCGTCGGTCAGATCCTCGTACGTGAGCGGAGTGCCGTCCGCCATCTCAGATGTAGATGGCGATGTGGTTGATGACGAAGCTTGTCCCACCGAGCGTGCCAGAATGTGTTGCGGTCAAAACCCACCGGCGGGCAGCGACGGGCAACACAGTAGAGCCGGGAACAACTTAGGGCTGCGGTTGGCCCTGGTCCCTCCGAGCGATGGCCCGCAAAGCCTCTGGTACACACGTCCGATGCTGGTGCAAGGGCGTGCCACCTGACCTATACCTGGTCGGGGAAGGTGATGGAGATGCCTCGCTTAGTTTCCTGCATGGCATACACGTAAACATTAAATACGAGCCTCGATCGGCTCTCGGGTTATCCTGTGAATCGGCTCAAGGAGCCGATCCACCCATGATTCGTACGAGGTGCACGAATATATGGTGGTCCTGCTTGATCAAGATAAAGCTAAAACGATCTACGACGATTTGGGGTTTTCACCACATAATCGGATCATCCTACTCACGATTGGGCCTCGCGGCCACGCACGTTGATCGTAAGCCGATCCTAGACAAGGCCTAAAAACCAACACGAGGTTGATCCCCGGAACATCCTGTCTAGGACTAGCAAACGACACCCTACGTGCCGCTGGATCCTCCAGCCCTTTGTAAGGCCTAACTATTGCAGGATATTCCCCAAAGGGAGACACGACCTGTAGCTTCTGGATTGTTCAGGATATTCGATAAAGGTGCTTCGTTGACCACTATTATCGGGTGTGCCGAAAAATAGTGGCGCAATTTTCTTGCGGTTGTGAACACTCCATATGCTAGCTTCTGGTACTGCGGGTACCGCTGTTTTGAAGGCGATAAAACTTCACTAATGAAATATACCGGCCTTTGCACTCCATGGAGTTTTCCTTCTTCTTCTCTTTCGACAACTAGCGCCGTGCTGACCACCTGAGGTGTGGCTGCAATGTATAACAAGAGAGGTTCCTTTTCTTTCAGTGCCACCAGGATTGGTGGTGTCGAAATTGTGCGCTTTAAATCCTCGAAGGCTCTATCTGCCTCTTCGTTCCACTCGGAATTTCTCCCCTTGCTTGATTAAAGCGTAGAACGGTAACGCCTTTTCTTCTAGCTCGGCGACGAATCCGCTTGAAGCTGCAACTCGCCCAGTCAACTGCTGTATTTCTTTCAACTTTGTTGGCTTCCTCATTGTTATGATAGCTTGGATTTTTTCGGGATTAGCTTCAATCCCTCTCGCTGAGACTAGGAACCCGAGAAGTTGTCCTGCAGGGACGCCAAAGAGCACTTTGTTGGGTTCAACTTGAGGCAAAACTTGTCGAGGTTTTCGAAAGTTTCCTTCAGATCCTCGATTAGCATTGTTCCCTTTTTTGATGTTATGACGACATCATCAATGTACACTTGTACGTTTTTCCCAATCTGTGTTGCTAGGCACTTCTGCATCATCCTCTGGTACGTTGCTCCCGCGTTTTTCAGACCAAAAGGCATTGTTCTATAGCAGAACACGCCATAAGGTGTGATGAATGTTGTTTTGACCTCGTCTTCTTCTTTCAATCTGATCTGGTTATAACCAGAATATGCATCCAGGAAGGAAAGACGTTCACATCCTGCCGTGGAGTCGATAATTTGATCGATCCTTGGGAGGGGAAAGTGATCCTTTGGACAACGTTTATTGAGACACGTAAAGTCGACACACATGCGAAGGACTTTAGTGTTTTTCTTCGGCACCAACACTGGGTTTGCTACCCACGTGGCCTCTGTATGCAGCTCCTTGATGAAACCAGCCTCTCCCAGTCGATCAATTTCTGACAGCATAGCTTTGCGGTTTGGCTTCGAAAAACGCCGCAAAGGTTGTTTGATTGGTCTCGCTAGTGGATCAAAGTTTAGGTGGTGCTCGGCAAGTTCCCTAGGTACTCATGGCATGTCAGCTGGACACCATGCGAAGATTTTCCAGTGCTCACGGAGGAACTCGATGAACGCGCTTTCCTATGCGAGGTCCATGTCTGTCGCAATGGACGTCGTCTTTTTTGGATCTGTCGGGTGAATCTGCACCTCCTTAGAATTTTTCTCCGTGTTAAAGGTTGATTCTTTGTTGGGCCTTCCTACATCTGGCAACACATCATAATCAGTCGTGAGCCTTGACGCCATGTACTCTGCTTGCATCCCGAAGGTTTCTGATAGTGGATGAAAATCTTTGTCACACTTATCGGCTAACTCGAAGCTTCCTTTGACTGTGATTGGTCCCTTAGGTCCAGGCATCCTCCACAACAGGTACGTGTAATGTGGTACCGCCATAAACCTGGCATATGCTGGTCGTCCCAACAAAGCGTGGTACTGTGATGGGAAATCCACGACTTCAAATTCCAGCATCTCTATTCTGTAGTTTTCTCGGGTCCCAAACAGAACGTCGAGATTGATCTTTCCCAACCGGTGTGATGCCATGGAAACGTGTGTCAGTTGGTTTCAGATTTGCTAGAGATATATTCATCTTCCTTAATGTATCTGCATACATAAGGTTTAAACTGCTGCCTCCATCTATGAATACTCGAGATACATCGAACCACCGCAATTACTGCTGGTAAGATAAGTGCTGACTGCCCTGGTTGAGGAACTTGTTGTGGATGTGTTGCGATCAAAACCCACCGGCGGGCAGCGACGGGCAACACAGTAGAGCCGGGAACAACTTAGGGCTGCGGTTGGCCCTGGTCCCTCCGGGCGACGGCCCGCAAAGCCTCTGGTACACACGTCCGATGCTGGTGCAAGTGCGTGCCACCTGACCTATACCTGGTCAGGAAGGTGATGGAGATGCCTCGCTTAGTTTCTTGCATGGCATACACGTAAACATTAAATACGAGCCTCGATCGGCTCTCAGGTTATCCTGTGCATCGGCTCAAGGAGCCGATCCACCCATGATTCGTACGAGGTGCACGAATATATGGTGGTCCTGCTTGATCAAGATAAAGCTAAAATGATCTACGACGATTTGGGGTTTTCACCGCATAATCGGATCATCCTACTCACGATTGGGCCTCGCGGCCACGCACGGTGATCGTAAGCCGATCCTAGACAAGGCCTAAAAACCAACACGAGGTTGATCCCCGGAAAATCCTGTCTAGGTCTAGCAAACGACACCCTACGTGCCGCTGGATCCTCCAACCCTTTGTAAGGCCTAACTATTGCAGATATTAAACTAATCCTTGCAGAACAAGGAGCAACCGTAACGGACCGGATCTACTAAATAATGATCAAGCGGGGTGCCGCCCCTACACCTAAGATAGGTGTAAGGGCGGCTAGATATGCAAGGGTTGCACTACGATAGCATATGATACGAAGAACAATGCTAACCCTAACACATCTAAGATAACTACGTTGCTCGCCATCAAAAAGGCTTCAGTACGAGCAACGCATGAACAACGTAAATAAGCTTGTCTTGCCTAGATCGCAAGATGCGATCTAGGCAGCATGATGCTTACCGGTAGAAACCCTCGAGACGAAGGAGTTGGCGATGCGCCGAGATTGATTTGTGGTTGAACGTTGGTTGTTGTTTATTCCATAAACCCTAGATACATATTTATAGTCCAGGGGACTTTCTAACGTGGGAATAATCCCCACCGTGCATGAGACAAACTCTACCTAAACGACACGTATCCTACTATATTACAGATACACGGGCCAACTAGCCCAAACTTTGCATAACATGCCGATTCACGTATTTCCTCCATGTATATTCTTCAAATCCATCTTGATCGCGGCCCACCTCTGACTTGGTCAACTTCTGGTGATAACAGGATGATCCGCTATTGTGAAGCCAATGTCTTGCCCTGACCAATTAAGATACTCAACCGTTGGTGGAGGCATTTTCTCTGCCATGAACACCTGTCGCGAGATTACTTTCTGAGCTCTATTGGATGGCCTTCCTTTCTGAATCATCGAGACCGCTCCGTTGGAATTGGGATCAACGTAAGGTGGTGGTGCGGATGCTGCCGCTATTCTGAGATGGTGTCGATTTTCGTCCGTAATTGCGGGAGGAGGTGGCAAGTGGATCTCACTCCTGGGCCCTTGAGGGTTTCTATGTGTTGCCTGGGCATTGGCGTGTCCTGCCCACCTTAACATTGCCTGAAAATTTCGGCAATCCTTTTGCAAGTGTCCTGACTGTCTCTTTCCATTGTTGTCGAGGTAAAAATGCATCTGACACGGCCCGTTCATCATCTCCACGGGGGACACGGAAGGTCTTTGGAACCTTGGCCCATTATTTTGCCTGTTGTTTCGGGAGTCATCTCTATTGTCGCCTCGCTGCTCATTGCTCCTCTGATAGTCATCTCTATTGTTTCCTCCAGCGCTTGCTCGGAAGCCAGCCGAAATTTGTCCAGGAGTATCATAGCTCGAGTACTGCCGAGGAAATCATCGCCTATTTTGATAATTTCGACCGCGGTCCTCCTCTGGTGACCTATGCTGTTTGTTGTGAACATCATCTTCTCCATCTGCCCATCTGTTTGCTATCTCCATTAATGCGGATACTGTTTTTGGGTTAGTTCTACCCAAGTCCTCGACGAAATCTCCCCGCCTGATTCCTGCGACAAACGCATCTATCGCTCTCTCGTCAGATATATTCTCTGCCGAGTTTTTGATGATATTCCACCTTTGGATGTACTTTCGCATTGATTCGTCTGGCTTTTGTCGACACGCCCTCAGTTCCTCTAATGATGCGGGATTTTTGCAAGTGGATCAGAAGTTCTTGACGAACACGTCCTCGAAGCTATCCCAACTGTCGATAGATCCTGGAGGAAGCTTCTTTATCCAGGATCGCGCAGCTCCACTCAAATGTAACTGGATGCTCTGCATAGCTGTTGCTCTGGTTCCTCCTGTTAGCTTCACCGTCTCGAGGTAATCAACTAGCCAATCCTCTGGATCTTGCAGGCCGTCGAATTTTTTGAAGTTATCAGGCAATTTGAACCCCGAAGGAACTCGAGTTTTTCGGACCCTCCTGGTGAAGCACGGCAGTCCACACATATCTTCGTCACCTAGCTGCGGGAATGCCGATGTTCCCTTCTATTTTGTCGTGCTCTGTCCATCCTTGCTTGCGCTGCTGTGTCTCTTGCTCCACTTGTTCTTTCGGGAGCTGGTGCTGCTGCCGCGGGCCGTGGACTATTTTCCCTTGGTGCTCCTTCGGGAGGTGTTGCTGCAAACGCCGTTCCCATGGCCCCTACACCTGCCATGGCCATATTGTATAATGCCTCTCTTGGATCTCCGGGAGGTGGCCTGGATGCAAGGATAAAGGCTTGTGTCGCCATATACCCAGCTTCCGGTGTCTTGGGGATAATATTCCCTCTCGTATCTATCGACATAAAAGACATGTCGAGGTTTTGAACCAGGTGCTCTCTTTCTCCCTCAGGTATGTTTTGCAGCCTTGATCTTACTGTGTTCCGAGCTTCCCTGTGGCTATCTCCCGAAGTTCCTGAATGTCGACTTAACTCCACCCTTCGCCTGCTTGATGCAGAGGCTGCTTCCTGCCTTCTGTCCAACTCGATTTTTTACTTCTCGAGCTCTCGCCTGGTACGTGCGAGCCTATACTGGTATGCTTGTAACTCCTCAGGTGTCGCCGTTACAGTCATTGGCTCTGTACCATTAATAGCTCTTGCGACTCGATCCCACACTTCTTGTGGAAATCATACCATCTCTCGTGTCCCTGGTCTGATATATTTTGACCCTAGACCTCTCGTGAGATCTGCGGGATCGACATATGGATTTCCTGCCTCGTCGAGGTTCTCTGATGTCTCCTCTTGTGGGCGACTCGGATCTCCGATTGCATAGATCTGATGATATTTTGGATACTGAACCATGTTAGGTTTGGTGACATCATCATATAGATTGGTGAAGACCTCGCCAATGGTAGTGGATCTGTCGATGAAGTTGAAGCTGTCGACGCTATTCGAGTCATCGCTTATATCTGAGTCCGCAGATGACTCGAAGGACATGTCGCTGAAGATCTTGGCGAGCTTTTCGCTTGCCCTGGTGCTGATGAAGCGTGGCGATGAAGTCTCCTCTTCACCTGACTCGATTGACGATGTTGAGCTTGGAAAATCGGAATCGACCGCCGATAATCCCGACGAGATTGGAATTTCGAGACGATACGCTCCCTCCTTCTCGACGCGAAAGTGGAATCTTCCGAACGTCATCTCCATAGGCTCCTCCAGATACGCATATGCATCCAAACGGGAGGGCGGGTGAGGAACAAAATCGACAGGACCAGTTGCGATCTGTTTACCTCGATCCATCGCGTTGCTTGCTATTGACGAAGTCGGCGATCTTGAACGTGCCATCGAGATCAGATCCTTGATGCCTCTAATTCCCACAGACGGCGCCAATTGACAAGGGATGAACTTGCCAATGCCTACGGGTTGTAGACTAGGGTTTAATTAGAAGTAGAGGGCAAGTAGATCTCGAAGGTTTCAGCCGAAAAGTACTCGACGATATGAAAATTAGGGTTTGTGAGACCATGAATCGATGCTTTCTTTGTCCCTCGACTCCCCCTTATATAGGAGGTGGAGCCGAGGGATTCGTGATGTACAAGTTACAGAGTCCGGGAAGGTTACTAACTCCTCCCGCAATATTACAAGTGTTCTCTCCTAATACAACTCTAGCTTTCCTTAACTAGCAAGTTGGGCTTCCGAATTCTTCTTATCCTTCGGGTCGTGGGCCTTGAGTAAACCCCGGGTACCATCTTCGGCAGGCCCATTGGGGATGCCTATGTCAGGCGGAGCTTTCGAAGATGTCTATGACGGTCGTCCATCTAAGACATCTTCGAGAAGCTCTGCCGGAGAGGCTCTTTCCTTCGAGGTCGCCGTCGTCGGGTTATATACCAGCTCCCGGGAAGCTCTCTATGCTCTCCCCTCCTTACCCTGAGCTACTGTTTGTTGGTTATATACTAGCAGCTTGCGAGCAGGACTCTTAGCTTGCTTGCGGGAAGAGTTCTTGGGCGAAGCTTCCGAAGATGTCTAAGACGGCCGGCCATCTAAGACATCTTCGAGAAACTTCGCCGGAGAGGCTCTTTCCTTCTTGGTCGTTGCCTCTTCTCTCTTTGTTCTCTCTACTCTCCCCGGAGGGGCTATATATAGCGGTGTGTGCCTCCAGATAATTCCCTCCCCCCAGATGACGCCACCCCAGATAAGGCAAACACCAGATAAGCCTCCCCCAGATTTAGCTCCCCATCTTTAGCACCGATTCCAGCCGGGAACTGGGATAAATGGATATATAAACTAATCCACCATCTTTAGCACCGGTTCCAGCCAGTAACCGGGATAAAAGGGGTATATAAACTAATCAACCATCTTTAGCACCGGTTCCAGCCATTAACCGGGATAAAACGACAACGACTTTATTGAAATTTAACAAGATACGTTAACTAAACTTAAACTAAAACAACGACAACACGGCTTTATTGCAATTTAACATTAACTAAATTTGAACTAAAATAACAACTTCTACTAGTTCTTCCGCGCATCCGCTGCTGCCCTCCTGGCTGCCGCCTCCTGCCGCAGCTCCTCCTCACGACGACGCTTATGCATCTCCTCACTATCCAGATCCGCCACACGCGGCCGCTTATGCACCTCCTGGAGACTCTGCCTCTCAAATGCTTCTATGGTAGCCGCTAGCACCGCCTCCTCCCACTCCTCTATCTCTGCGAGCTGTGGGTCCACCTCATCCGCTGCTGCCCTCCTGGCTGCCGCCTCCTGCCGCAGCTGCTGCTGCAGCTCCTCCCCCTCCTCTATCTCCGTGAGCTGCGGGTCCACCTCCACCGGTGGCGGGTGCGGCTTTGGAGGCATTGTGCAATGGGCTAGGGTTCGGTGATGAGTGAAATGGGAGACACGGGGGCGTACTATTTATAGAGGGCGTTTAGGCGGGAAATCTCCGTGCTGCGCATCGTGGCGGGAAGATATCCCGCACGGCGTCGTGGCGCAGAAAATGTCCCGCGCGGCGTCGTGGCGGGAAAATGTCCAGCGCGGCGTCGTGGCGGGAACATATCCCGCGCGGCGTCGTGGCGGAAACCCGCGCAGCGTCGTGGCGGGAACTCGATCCCGCGCGAAACAGAGAAAAAAGGCGGGAAGAAAGCAAAAAATTTAGCCGAAATTTTACCCTTTTGCACTGGTTCCAGCCACAAACCGGTGCAAAAGGGTCATTCTATTTCATTGCTCGCGCCCCTCCTTCTTCCCCATTCGCGCGAGGACTTCTTGGACGCCGGCAGGCTGCCCAATTTTTGAACGCCTGCCGCCGCTGCCCGCCACCCGCGCCGTTGCCCGCCGCCCGCTCGCGCCGCCGCCCGCCCGCGCCGCCGCTGCTCCTCTCCTCCGCGCCGCCCGCCCGCTCGCGCCGCCGCTGCTCCTCTCCTCCGCACCGCCCGCCCGCTCGCGCCACCGCTGCTCCTCTTCCTCCTCCGCCGCTTGTCCGTGCCGCTGCCCGCCCGCCTCTCCGGCCTGCTCCCGCCGCCCGCGCCCGTCGCCTCCTCCTGCCGCGCCGCCCTCCGCCGCCGGCAAGGTGAGGCCGTCGACCTAAATCTCTCCTTTTTTAATTTTTTGTTTTAGTGTACTTGGAAAATTTAGTTAGTTAATTTTAGGTTTTAGTTAGTTTTAGTTAGTTCATTTTAGGTTTAAATTTGTTAGGTTTAGTTACAAAATTAGTTAGATTTTAGTTAGATTTTTGTTAGGTTTTGTTATAATATTTGTTAGGTTTTGTTAGATTTTAGTTAGGTTTAAATTTGTTAGTTTTAGTTAGAAAATTTAGTTAGAGATTTTAGTTAGGTTATTTAGTTAGGAAATTTAGTTATTTAGTTAGAAAAAAGTAGTAAGTACTTTATTAGTATGTGTTAGAAAAAAGTAGTAAGTACTTTATTAGTATGTGTTAGACAAAATTTAGCTACTTTGATTCATATTCATAAGTACTTTATTAGTATGTGTTAGACAAAATTTAGTTACTTTGATTTATATTCAACATTATATTTGTTAGTTTGCATACGATGTCGCGCCCTCCGCGTCCTGGAGCTAGGACAATTTTAGAGGAGATGCAGTAGATGGGGGAAGTTCGGGACTGGGCTCCGCCGGGGTGGCACTGGGAGGTGTTATCTTCCGGGGGGCGCACCTTGGTGCGGAATCCGGGTCCCGTCGTCGACCTGTATATTCTCTGGTGGAGGTCTTATGGGCCACGTTCGTTTCAGAGGGAGCCGGCCCTGCCGGAGGAGATAGCTCAGCGCATTGTAGCGGAGGACGAGCACGTTCGCCGTTACATGTATGTGTTAGACACCATGTATAGGATCGGATGGTCAGTTATGCAGGGATCTCATGTTAGCTGTGCTCCCATTACTGTTCCGTGGCTTTGGGGGTTCACCCAGCGCGACTCAGGACCCGGTCGGCGTGTTATAGGACCCGGTCGGCGTGGTTGAGAGGTTGTAGTAGTGATTGATGTATTAGAGTTAAATAAACATGAACCCGATCTATGTATGCATGTAACTGCACTATCTGCTTTCAGCACTATATTATCGATCCTTAGTTAACTATATATGTATTAAGCATTATCCTTAATTAGTACCTATATATATGTGTAACTCTAATATTTTTATCATGTATTGAGCATTATTCTTAATTACTTGTAAGTCTTTGCAGAAACTTGCTTCGTTGTGTTTATAGCATTAGAATAACTTGTAAGTCTTTGCAGAAACTATGGAAAGAGACCTAGAAAAAGAATACATCGTCGAGGAGATTATCCATGATGATGACGGTATCACCTCTATTTACCTAAACCAATCCGGCGAGGGAGACGAGCGAACCCGAGGAGACGGATCCGATGAGGAAGATGAGCAAGACCACCGTGGAGACGGCTCCGGTGAGGGAGAAGGTGACGACTGCGAGGGAGAAGCTCACGACGTGTGGTGACCCTGCATACCACTGCATGTTGTAGTATGCCAGTCGTTGATATAACATTCATGAAGTACCAATCCGCAAATATTACATCCCTCGGAGTAGTACAACAGAACATAGCAGGTCCATAACTCATTCATTTATTATTACAAGCATAATGTACATATCATCTCGGAGATCCTCTTGGGTCCTAAGAGGGATACTCCTGGGTTCGAGGTGAACCCAACTTAACTTACAATACATGAGTCTTACTCAGTTATACATTTATTCCCTCGAGCAGTTAAGTACTAAGAGTTCGTACTGATCGGATACTAGTACTACTAGGTAGGTCTACACGTGCTCTCCTCCGGAACCCTCCCCGGTTCCGTAGACTATGAGGTAGTCTACACCTTCGACACCTCCAGAGAGGTCTGGTTCTTCATAGCCGATGATGTCGGCTCCTTCAGGGTTGTCATTGTCCTCCTCCAGATGGTTCAGACAATCTAAGCAGGGGATTTAAGATTGGTATGAGTACGAGCGTACTCAACAAGTTCATTATAGAAAAGAGGTGTTTAATGCACTAGCTACGATATTAGACCAGAAAGTCTAATACCAATGCAAGTTTTGATAAACATTTCTTCAAGAGGTTGCTTTTATATCAAAGAACTATGTCCGTCAGCCTTCACCGGTTTACTAGAACTTCATGGAGCTCCTTTCCGGCCGCGTTCGCAATTCCATATCCCGGAACAGGGAGTGACAGGTCACGGTTCTTTACACTCTGCAGAGGTGTGTTGCTTTACCCATAAGAGATCTTATCCTTGGTGCCAACCGGGCAGCTTTCCCGTCCACACTTCCTATGGTGTGAGGCCCGGTATAAGGTCATAGCCAATCATATTCCTCCGCTACCTCGCACACCCACCCGTTGTTGCAAAGCCCGACCCTGGGTCCTCGCTGGTCCTCTTACACCATTTAAGGATGGACCCCAACCACGACGACAGTCTGGGACTCATTAACCAAACTCCTTCGCCGGTAGCTACAACCCATCATAGACCACATTACCGTGGGGAATTAGAGTGGGATCCCCACCCTCAAGTTGTTCCGCAAGCCGCAACCGCTACGGTATGCACAGCATAATCGTGGGGAATTAGAGTGGGATCCCCACCCTCAAGTTGCTCCGCAAGATACAACTGCTACGGTAAGCGCATCCGTTGATGTACAAGAGGTGGAAATACGATTGACTAGTCCGTCCCATTTCAGATCTTATGGTTAACACGGGTATTACGGCACAAGAATCACTGGACGACATTTGTTGTTTAATCCTAGATGGATATAAACCCTTGCAATGGAGCCTCCACCATTTCAACACAATCCATGGTTCCATTGCCCACCACTTAGTCATAATCATAGTTATGAAAATAGTGGTTTTGGTTTTTATGCAATAGTGATAAACATAGTACTTTGCAAGTAATTTGATAAAAATACTTGAATGACATGAGCAAGTGATGAACTTGCCTGAACACTGCAAAGTGTTGCAGTTGGATGGTGTGGACTGACCCTTGTCCTCTGTTGCTGAAAAAATAGCATCATTGTCCGATAAGGGCAATGGTTAAAGAAGCATTGATGCATGATTCCAGTTTTAGGGTTTGTTCCCCCTTCCGATGTCGTTTATTATTTCATGTGGGAGGTTAATACTAAGAATAACTTAGGGATACTCGATTTAGGGTAAAATACAACCTTGAAATGTTGTCAAGGTGTTTTTAGAATCCAAAATAATTTATGGACTTTTGTTCATTATTGAAAATAAAGTGTGTGATTTAAATGATTATTTAAATCATCAAATTTGAACTTATTCTTGTTTAATTTCAAAATTTCTATTTCATATTTTATTATGATAGAGAATTTTATGCTGAGCATTTTCATATTTTTAGTTATGTTTTTAGTGTTAGATTCTATTTTTTAAAATTCTATGAAATATCCATTTAAATGGGTATTTTGGAAATGACCAAAGTACCCCTCGGGTCCACCTGTTAGGCGACCGAGCTGGTTAGGTTGGACCAGCCCACTGGGCTCAGTCCAACCGACCCAGTCGCGTCGTCTCTCCTGCGTCGCCCTAACCCTAATCCCCTCTCAGCTCCTGCGACGCCGAAATCGCCTCCGCCTTCGCCGCTTTAATCCGGCCGTCTCCGGCCCTTGCCGGCGACGAGATGGTGCGGATCTGGACCGCCTCTCGACGGCGCACCAGATCCTCCGTCTCGATCTGGTCTTCGTCTCCCCCTTGGCTCGCCCCCAACGCGTTCACCCGCACGATTGTGGGGGTTCCGCGGCGATTCGTCGCTCACCGGCGAACCAGACGCGGTGATGCGGCCGTGAGCTACACCGTGGTGGTGTTGGAGCGGTCGTGCTCGGCGACGCCAGGCTTGGCTGCGGGTTGGTGCTGCCGTGGTCGGCCCGTGCCGCCGTGCCGCCATGGCACGCCGTGATACTCCTGCTCCAGGTATGTGCGCCACCTTCCCTTCTTCTACCTGTTCTACCTCCTCCTCCTGGCTGTGCTGCGACTGCCTCTCCTCATGGAGCTGCTGTGATGTGCTGCTTATTGCTGGATGCTGCTGTTGTGCTCTACTGGCCATGGCCATTGCTTCTGTGACCATGCCCATGCTTGTGCTGCTGCTCTACTCTTCCTAGCTAATGCGCGTGTGCTCACCCTGCTGTTATTTATTCCTGCTTTGCTTACTGTCTCTGTTCACTCTTGTGGTGGTGCATGCTATTGTCTATCTGGATGCTCATCTGGGCATCCCTAGCCATTGCTGTGACTTGCTTGCTTGTGCTATGCTATGCCCTGGCTTCTCTGGCTCACTACTGTGTGTATTTCTTGCTTGAAGCAAGTGCCAGTGTTCCAGGTGTTCTGTCCACTGTGCTATGATTCATAGAAACTCCCTGTGGAGCATGATTGCTACAGGTTAGTTCCATCCCTGGATGGCTGGCTTCTGGGTATGCTTGATTTGATTATCTGTGATATAATAGTTGCTTAACTGTGACTACTTCATTTATATGGTTCATGAATTGATGCCAGGCTTGCCCCTGTCAAGCTTTTGCATGCTTAGGCAAGCCCTGATAATCCTGTGATCATCAACTGCTTGTTGGTTGCTTGTTTCCTACTGTCTGTGACTCCTGATGCTTAATCTTGTGCCTGTGTGACACCAGACCTGGTGCTGTGCAGGCCATTGCTTAATCAAGCATATGTTGAGGCTTGCAGTGATCCCTTGGACCAAATGCAAGACTCCAGTGCTGGTTATCCAGTGTGTGTCATTTATCCGTGTAGCTTGTGCTTGTTTACTTGAATAATTGAGATGAATTGTAATTCAGTGATGATTCTTTTAATTGATTTGCTTGAGCTAGAAGGATGCCAACCATTTGTTGGGAACCCTAGCTCATTCTGAACCCTATGGGTGATGATGTATGTGCTAGACTTGGTGGTTATGGGTTGAGGTGACCCTGACAGCCCTTTGGTGCTGTCATGGTGGCTCCCCTCTCTCTGTGGCTGGTTGTGGCTTGGTGAATGCCATCTGGTTAATCCTCTTTTGGATTTCCAGTGGACTTTAATGTTGACAAACATAATTAGACATCATAAAGTCTATATATCTGTTGGTTTAGCTAGCTATGGATGTATTTTGTAAATCTGGCTGACTAGACAGGATCCATCAATGATGGATTCCTTTGGTTATACCACTGTATTGATATGACCAATGTTCCCTTGATGAATTCCTTCTAGCTAGGTCATCGGTTTGTCTGGCACCAAATGGCTTGGCAGCCATATGATGATACAAACAGGGTTTTCCACCCACTCGTGCTTACGTGATGCTAGGCATGCTTATCTATGAGCAAAACAATTGCTTGCTCATGTTATCTTGGTATACCTCACTCCAGCTCCTAAAAAAGTTGTTGGTGTAGAGGTTTTGCTTCTGGTTGATTTCTGGGCTTGCTCTTCTCTTCCTTGTAAGCTTGATGCTTGGTTTGTTTCTGGTGATTATGGAATAGGTGAGACAGCTCTGGCTGTTCACCTGTTCTTGCTGTTCTTGGTGTGCTTACCCTGTGGAGCTGCTGCCGATGAACAGCTAGGGTTTGGCTCTGAAAAGTTTATATATGGTTCTCCCTTGCTCTCCCTGGTCGACAGCATTGCTAATTGCAGTTGGTGACTCCTCTCTGTGCTTGTGTGTTGTTCAGCATGCACACATGCAGCGTGAGCTGCCTGTGTGTGTGTGTACCTGATGCCTTGAACTTGGCTGTGAGAGGATCAGCTCGGCAGCTTTTGGTCATATCCTCTCCAATTCCATTTTCTTTCTAACCTGCCAAGTGGCTATGCCACTTGGCGTAACTTGTGTTTGATGTGTTTGAGTGCAGGTTTCCAGATGATGATCAGATGGAGATGAAGATCATCAAACTCAAACTTAAATGAAGATTAGCTTGTAGTTTTAGGGTAGAATATGACATTGTACTTTTCTTTTATTTTCTTTTTCTATTTTGCCAATTCTTGTAATGTATTGTAATATTCCTTTATTTCAATTTGTGAATATTGTAAAGACAATGTATATTGTGTGTGAATCAATAAAGCTCAAGGTTTTCTCTAATGAGCTTTACTTATTATTTGTATTGTTCATAATGTGTATTATTTATAATTTACTTAATGAATTTCCTCACATTTGAATTATGAGGTATTTATTTAATATTTGAATTTGAAATTCAAATTCCACTTTAGGTTTGAATTCAATCATGCAACTTAAAATTGAATTCAATCATGCAACTTAAGTTTGTAATGCAATATCCCTTCTCTCTTCTCAAAACCCTAATTCAGTTGAATAAGAAATAAGTTTGTCGCACTCTCGAAACCCTAACCCTGTAAGGTGTCGAGAGAGAAACTTGTCCCCCTTCGATGCAGTTTTGTTTTAAAAACGCGAAATTTCCCCAGAATTTACGATGCAATGCACATCCCTTTCTAAAATCTACCCCTCGATCGTCTCTAAACCTGGGACATTCCAGCCTTTCCCCCTTAAAGAAAACTTCGTCCCGAAGTTGTGGTTGTAATACCTGAAGAGTTCGGGGTATGTTTTCCTCAGGTCTTCCTCTTTTTCCCAGGTGGCTTCCCTCTCGGGGTGATGCTTCCATTGTATGTTGCAGTACTTAATAGCTCGATTCCTGAGTTGTTTCCAGTTCTCCTCGAGAATCTTCGCTGGCTTCTCGATGTATGTCAAATCTAGTTGTAACTCGAGTTCATCATGTGATACTGGCTCATCTGGGGTCTTTAAGCATTTCCTGAGTTGCGACACATGGAATACATTGTGAACTTGAGCTAACCTTCCCGGTAGTTCCAATTCAAAGGCTAACCCTCGGTTCTGACTCAAAATCTTGAAAGGTCCGATGTATCTAGGGCTTAACTTTCCCTTTACTCCAAATCTCTGAAGACCTTTCATTGGACTTACCTTAAGATATACCATGTCTCCAACTTGTGGCTCCCATGACCTTCTCTTTTGGTCGGCATAGCTCTTCTGTCGACTTTGGGCTATCTTCAACCTATCTCTTATAATGTCAATTATTTGTTGCTTTTCCTTGACATAATCAGGATTGAACTCTTTGCTTGCTCCAGCTTCATAGCAGCATATGGGTGATCTACACTTCCTTCCGTACAGAGCTTCAAATGGTGCCATTTTGATGCTGCTTTGGTAGCTACTATTGTATGAAAACTCTGCTAGTGGCAAGTGCTCCTCCCATGATCCTCCGAAGTCTAGAACACAAGCCCTAAGCATATCCTCTAGGATCTGGTTAGTTCTCTCGGTTTGTCCACCTGTCTGAGGATGATAGGCGGTACTATAGTCCAACTTGGATCCTAAAGCTTCATGTAGTTGCTTCCAAAATGCTGATGTGAATACGGATCCTCGATCTGACACGATCTTCTTGGGCACTCCATGTTTACTCACGATCTCTTTGATGTAAAGATCGATGAGTTTTTCTCCTTTATCCTGTTGATTTACCGCTAAGAAGTGTGCACTCTTCGTCAGCCGATCCACGATTACCCATATCATATCCTTCTTTTTATTTGTCATGGGTAGTCCGGTGATGAAATCCATTCCTATTTCCTCCCATTTCCATTCTGGGATTGGTTAAGGTTGTAACTTTCCTGCCGGACTTTGATGTTCAGCCTTTACTCTTTGACAGGTATGGAATTCCGCCACGTATTGTGCTATCTCCCTCTTCATATTATTCCACCAGAATAACTCCTTGAGATCCATATACATCTTTGTACTTCCCGGATGTATGGAATATGGTGTTTGATGGGCTTCCCGGAGTATTACTTCCTTGATCTCAGCAATATCCGGAACGCAAATCCTCTTCTGAAACCATAGTGATCCTGATTCTCCTCGGTGAAATTCTGATGGTCTTCCTTCATCAATCCTTCTCATCTCCTCCACGATGAATGGATCGTCCAATTGACCCATCATTATCTCATTCTTTAAGTTAACATTTAGCTCATCGGCTACTTGTAAAGCCGATAGCCCTTCATGAGCCTCTTTCTCCCAAAGTTGTATTTGGGCTTGGCTTATTTCCTTCCTCAACTCCGGTGATAACTCTAGTTCCACTCCTCCGGTGCTCTTCCTACTCAAGGCATCTGCTACAACATTAGCCTTTCCTGGAGTATAATTGATGGTCAAATCATAATCCTTGATTAGTTCAAGCCATCTTTTCTGCCTCATATTGAGTTCCTTCGAGTGAAGAAGTACTTGAGACTCTTATGATCCGTATAGAGCTCACACTTGGCTCCATAGAGAAAATGTCTCCAAGTTTTAAGTGCAAATACAACTGCTGCTAGTTCTAAGTCATGTGTTGGATAGTTCACTTCATGAGGTCTGAGTTGCCTCGATCCATAAGATATCACTTTCCGATCCTGCATGAGTACGCAACCCAATCCATGTTTGGATGCGTCACAGTACACGGTGTAATCCTTGCCAGCTTCCGAAACTGCTAACACCGGTGCTGTGGTGAGTTTCTCTTTCAGAGTTTGAAAACTCTTCTCACACTCCTCCGACCATACAAATGGTGTGTTCTTCCTTAACAGCTTAGTCATCGGTCCTGCTATCTTGGAGAATCCTTCAATGAATCTCTGATAGTACCCTGCCATTCCTAGGAATCCTCAGATTTCCTTGACAGTCTTGGGTGCTTCCCAATCTAAAACTGCTGCTACCTTGCTCAGATTAACAGCTATTCCATCTTTGCTAATGACATGACCAAGAAATTCCACTTGATCTAGCCAAAATTCACACTTGCTGAACTTGGCATAAAGTTGATGTTCTCTTAGTGTTTGCAGCACAAACCTCAGATGTTCAGCATGTTCAGTTTTATCTTTGGAGTATATAAAGATATCATCGATGAATACGATGACAAACTTGTCTAAATAGGACATGAAGATCTTATTCATAAGATTCATGAAAATTTCTGGGGCATTGGTTAAACCAAAAGGCACTACAAGGTATTCATGATGTCCATACCTTGAGACAAAGGCTGTTTTCGGAACGTCTTCCTTCTTGATCTTTATCTGATGATAACCGGACCTTAGATCAATTTTGGAAAAGACTCCCGCGCCTCTAACTTGATCAAATAGATCTTGTATTCTAGGAAGTGGGTACTTGTTCTTGATAGTAACATTGTTCAAATTCCTGTAGTCTCCGCACATCCTTCTGCCTCCATCTCTTTTATCCACGAAGATAACAGGTGATCCCCATGGTGAGATACTCTCCTTGTATGAATCCTTTCTGTTCTAAGTCATCCAATTGCTCTTTAAGTTCTTTCAACTCCTTAGGCCCCATCTTGTATGGTGCTTTAGCAATCGGAGTTGTTCCTGGAATTAGGTCGATAGTAAATTCTATCTCCCTATCTGGTGGCATTCCCGGTAATTCCTTAGGAAAAACATCCTGGAATTCATTTACTACAGGTATATCCTCCAATTTCACTTCCTTCATGCTATTCAATTGTAGCTCTACTTCAATCTGTGTATGCTTATCTCCTTGGTAGATCATTCTACTTCCATCGGGGCTTTTCAAAGACACGGTCTTGTTCACACAGTCGATCAATGCTCAGTTAGCTTCTAACCAGTTCATACCTGTTGCGGTCAAAACCCACCGGCGGGCAGCGACGGGCAACACAGTAGAGCCGGGAACAACTTAGGGCTGCGGCTGGCCCTGGTCCCTCCGAGCGACGGCCCGCAAAGCCTCTGGTACGCACGTCCGATGCTGGTGCAAGGGCGTGCCACCTGACCTATACCTGGTCAGGAAGGTGATGGAGATGCCTCACTTAGTTTCCTGCATGGCATACACGTAAACATTAAATACGAGCCTCGATCGGCTCTCAGGTTATCTCGTGAATCGGCTCAAGGAGCCGATCCACCCATGATTCGTACGAGGTGCACGAATATATGGTGGTCCTGCTTGATCAAGATAAAGCTAAAGCGATCTACGATGATTTAGGGTTTTCACCGCATAATCGGATCATCCTACTCACGATTGGGCCTCGCGGCCACGCACGGTGATCGTAAGCCGATCCTAGACAAGGCCTAAAAACCAACACGAGGTTGATCCCCGGAACATCCTGTCTAGGACTAGCAAACGACACCCTACGTGCCGCTGGATCCTCCAACCCTTTGTAAGGCCTAACTATTGCAGATATTAAACTAATCCTTGAAGAACAAGGAGCAACCGTAACGGATCGGATCTACTAAATAATGATCAAGAGGGGTGCCGCCCCTACACCTAAGATAGGTGTAAGGGCGGCCAGATATGCAAGGGTTGCACTACGATAGCATATGATACGAAGAACAATGCTAACCCTAACATATCTAAGATAACTACGTTGCTCGCCATCAAAAAGGCTTCAGTACGAGCAACGCATGAACAACGTAAATAAGCTTGTGCTGCCTAGATCGCAAGATGCGATCTAGGCAGCATGATGCTTACCAGTAGAAACCCTCGGGATGAAGGAGTTGGCGATGCGCCGAGATTGATTTGTGGTTGAACGTTGGTTGTTGTTTATTTCATAAACCCTAGATACATATTTATAGTCCAGGGGACTTTCTAATTTAGGCGTGCACCTAACCGTGCACGGGTCAAACTCTATCTTCTAATCTAAGATGCGATCTACTATATTACGGATACAAGGGCAAACTAGCCCAAACTTTGCATATAAGGCCGATTCACGTATTTCTTCCGTATATAATCTTCAAGTCCATCTTGATCGCGGCCCACCTCTGACTCAGTCAAATTCTGGTGATAACACATGCCCCCCTGGTTTTGGAATTGATAATTCCAAAACCACTCTGCTTTTCCTTCGAAGGGTCATGTCGTGTCAAGTCAGAACCGTCGCAGCATTCTTCATCATGATGATCTGCCTTCTCAACTTCTCTGCACGATTTGACAACTTTGGCTCCACCTCCTCGGAAACTGCTCGAGCAATAAATTTCTATTCCATCCCCCTTTATTTACAGCATCGAACAGTTCACCTCTTCATCCCTCTGCTCCAAACTAGCCGTCAGCCAAAAACCCTCTCCTTCCATAGCCATGTCGTCCTCTTCCTCCTCTTCCGTTTCTCTCCAATCCTCTTCCTCAAGCGAGTCGATTCCAGAGCATGACCAGGTCGAGGCGTACAACCGGCGTGCTCCCAAGCATTGGGACAAGCGGGAGTGGGACTTCGATTTCGTGCCAGAGGGCGAGGACCTCGTCTGGTCAGATGGGGCCATGCCCCTAACTAACGGGGAAGATGACCTCCGGTTCCTGGTTGACGGAGCACTGGAGGCGGAGAGCGACGACGACGACCCTCCCTTCCGAGGTAAATTCACCTCCGTCACCAAAGAAGAAGAAGAGGATGACGAAGATGAAGACATTTCCTCCGACATGAAGAAGGAACAGGAGGACGACACCTCCTCCGACGAACCGCCGCCAAAACGCATCCGGGGCTGGGCTTGGTCAGACGAGGACGATGATGATGACGAGGAAGAAGCCTCTGCTGAAGGTCACAGTAGCAGTAACGAGGAACTCGTAGACAGCAGCAATGACGGCAGCTACCCCAGCGATGGCGAAGACAGCAACAGCCCTTAGAGTAGGGATCTACTAGCATAGGGTTAGCAGTAGTAATCTGTTCCCTTTTGTCGAACAATCGGCTTCTCTTTGTAAGAAATCTTATTATTAATGAAAACTTCTTTTGATTTTGCCGATGTCCTCTATGCTGATTTAGCCGATTTTTCCTTATCTGACTTTGTCGACTGTTAGCCTAATCAACGCTCAATGACTGATGGCAACACATCGGTCTCTCACGATAATCTGCGAGACAGGCCGATGACGACAGCATTTGGCACAGCCGATCGCAGCAGGCCTGCGATTTGGTCTTGAGCAGGCGTCTTTAAGAGAACCCTGGAACTGTCGCTGAATCAGCTTGGATGCTGAAACTGATAACTCTGTAACAAAAGCACCACTCTTCAGGTCAATTGCGATGTAGAGCCAGCCGATTCCAACCAAATTGGCGATATAGAGCCAGCCGATTCCAACCAAATTGGCTCTCCAGGGCCAAGAACTTTTCGGGCGAGTTGCCCCCCAAGCCTCATCCAAGGCGGGAACAGTGACGAATCAGCCAAATGTGTTACCATCGGCCTCCAAGTTATAGTGCAGAACCAGCCGATTCAAACAAAATCGGCTCTCCAGAGCAAAGATTTTTCAGGGCGAGCTGCCCCCCGAGCCTCTTCAGCTCCCATCAAAACGTGGCAGGGAAGCTTACGCCCAAAGAAACGACGCACTGAAAGGGTTCGGAAAGATCAGCAAATTCGTACCTTGAACTTAAGAAGCCTTAACATAATGGCTTTCGGACTCCTCCTAGTTCAATCCTTTGCGCCTTGCTGATCAGCTCGGCTCCTCATCTTTGGCAGACTGATGCAACTTCCGGTGAGGATGTTTTGAATTTCTGATACCCTCCAAGACTCTGGACGCAACAACCTCTGAAAGTGACATCGACTAAGCCGCCACCTTAATCCACACCAGGCAAAAATGCCATAGCCGCTTGATTCGTTATCGGCTGTGCTCATGCTTCTAGGATAGGTATGCTCCCTTTGTTGAACTCACCCTTAACCTGATCTGCCTGCTTACACTGGCACTGCTGAACTTGAAGTCTTGCAGAAGGAGTTGGAGGTCTTGAGAAGGAATTCATCCAGTAGAGCCTCTCCTTGTAACTCAACAACTGCTCCATCGGGCTTCTACTTATATCAGCTGTACCTCTTGAGTCGATGGCCATGCATCGGCTGTATACCCACTATGAGTATATAAATATTTTTTTTTGTACTGGCCGATTTTTCTAATCGGCCCCCAATGTTTCACTGCACACTGCACACATGTTCATCTGACTAGGTGCCCCCCGAGCCGAATTTGTCAGGTAACTGCAGATATCGGCTCTGTAGTTTAGCCAAGGCATTGTATTTTCTCGTCGGCTCTGGTAGGACCAATGTTGATTCTTCTTAACTCACCAGCCGACGTAAAAACCGCTGCCAAGTAGATCGACGTTGCATATAAGTAGAAACATGTGGTGAGGATAATTTTGGCCGATTGCTGGAATCGGCCTCCATATTGATTGAAGCGCTTAATGAAGGCTCTGTAATGTTCCTTCATAGATCCTTGGGGCCGATCCCAAGGATCGGCCTCGCCACGTCTGCTCATTGGTTTGTTCTTGCTACACAGTCAGGCCGGTGGATAAGACCAGCCCAACCACATCCTTTGTCACGTCGATGCGCTCGCAGTCGTCCAAATTGGGTGCCTCGTGTAATCCTGGAGCACTAAGCTCCGTTGGAAGGACGAGCACCATGTTTGTGCCAACCAATGTATCATCATCGGCTTTCCTTTGCTTGGGGCGCCACTCCATTTTCCGTGGTCGACCCTCTTCATCCAGGGTTCGCTGAATTTTCGCGGCCAGATCAGGTCGCGCCTTTCTTAGCGTGTGCAGGTATAACCTTTCGGCTTCCTCCAAGCCGCGCAATCGCTGAACCCTACGCTTTTGGGAACGGCTGAGTCCATCAGGGCACCACCTTGGCCGGTGGTACCTATCTTCTTCTTCTTCTCCCTCGTCTTCTGAATCCTCGAGATCTTCTAGCCGAGGGGACTCAGCACGTTTGCCTTGTGGTGGGAGAGGCCCTAGACGTTTGAACATGGACACGTTGGCTGCCTCCTTCTTCTTCTGGTTGCATTCTGGGCAATTGCCGATTGTGGGCAATCGGCTCATTCCTGAATCCCGGCGAGTGTACGAAGAAGGGGCAGTCCCAATGCCTATCTTCGTCGCCTTGCTCCCTTGATTTTTCTTTGGCACGGCGCTCGTACTCCTCCTCATCGCGATCATGCCGACGATGTCTTCTGGCTTCTCTAGCCAGACGATCTCTTTCATCATCATCGCTGGATCGTCGGCGTTGGTCATACTGACTCACATACTTGTTGAGGAGGTGATCAGAGAGGGGTCGCTGATATCTTATGTTCTTCACTTCTCCCTCTGTGACGTAGCGCTTGCCATCGTGACGGAGCCGATCGCGTGGAGCGGCCTCCTCTGTGTCCTTGCTACGAGAGCAGCTGCCCTCGTCTCCATCCTTGCCAGAGTGGTGCCCAGGTCCTACCATGTTGATACTGAACGAGGATCCTAGCTGGCAACCTTCAGGGTAAGTGCACTCCACCATGTTAATGGCGGGGAAGGGGTGAGTGTCGACCTTCATGGCGTACTGGTTGAAAATCAGACGTCCTTGTTCTATCGCCATTTGGATCTGCTGACGCCACACCCTGCAGTCGTTGGTGGCATGGGAGAGCGAGTTATGCCATTTGCAGTATGGCTTTCCGTTCAGCTCCTGTACCGTGGGGAATTTGAGGCCTTCGGGTATCTTCAACTGCTTCTCCTTGAGCAGGAGGTCGAAGATTTGCTCAGTTTTGGTCACGTCAAAATCAAACCCTCTGGGCGGACCTGGTGGCTTAACCCATTTGCAGGACACGGGGGTTGCCCCCCGAGTCCATTCAGCCACTGCTACCTCTCATAGGAGTCAGAAGCACGTTGAAGGTTGATGGCGGCGGGATGTAGTGCGGCGCAACACCGGAGATTCGGCGCCAACGTGGAACTTGCACAACACAACCAAAGTACTTTGCCCCAACGAAACGGTGAGGTTGTCAATCTCACTGGCTTGCTTTGTAACAAAGGATTAACCGTATTGTGTGGAAGATGATTGTTTGCGAGAAAACGATAAAACAAGTATTACGGTAGATTGTATTTCGGTATAAGAGAATTGGACCGGGGTCCACGAGTTCACTAGAGGTGTCTCTCCCATAAGACAAACAGCATGTTGGGTGAACAAATTACGGTTGGGCAATTGACAAATAAAGAGAGCATGACAATGCACATACATATCATGATGAGTATAGTGAGATTTAATTGGGCATTACGACAAAGTACATAGACCGCCATCCAAGCTGCATCTATGCCTAAAAAGTCCACCTTCGGGTTATCATCCGAACCCCTCCGGTATTAAGTTGCAAGCAACGAGACAATTGCATTAAGTATGGTGCGTAATGTAATCAACAACTACATCCTTGGACATAGCATCAATGTTTTATCCCTAGTGGCAACGGCACAACACAACCTTAGAACTTTACGTCCTTTGTCCCAGGTGTCAATGCGGGCATGAACCCACTATCGAGCATAAGTACTCCCTCTTGGAGTTACAAGCATCTACTTGGCCGAGCATCTACTAGTAACGGAGAGCATGCAAGATCATAAACAACACATAAGCATAACTTTGATAATCAACATAACAAGTATTCTCTATTCATCGGATCCCAACAAACGCAACATATAGAATTACGAGATAGATGATCTTGATCATGTTAGGCAGCTCACAAGATCCAGACAATGATAGCACAATGGGGAGAAGACAACCATCTAGCTACTGCTATGGACCCATAGTCCGGGGGTAGACTACTCACTCATCACACCGGAGGCGACCATGGCGGCGTAGAGTCCTCACGGGAGATGATTCCCCTCTCCGGCGGGGTGCGGAGGCGATCTCTGGATCCCAGAGATGGGATCGGCGGCGGCGGCGTCTCGGAAGGTTTTCCGTATCGTGGCTCTCGGTGCTGGGGGTTTCGTCACGGAGGCTTTAAGTAGGCGGAAGGGCAGGTCAAGAGGCGGCACGGGGGCCCACACCATAGGGCGGCGCGGCCAGGGGGGCCGCGCCGCCTAGGGTGTGGCCCCCTCGTGGCCCCTCTTCGTCTCGTCCTTCGGACTTACGGAAGCTTCGTGGAAAAATAGGCCCACGGGCTTTGATTTCGTCCAATTCCGAGAATATTTCCTTACTAGGATTTACGAAACCAAAAACAGCGAGAAACGACAGCGGCACTTCGGCATCTTGTTAATAGGTTAGTTCCGAGAAAATGCACGAATATGACATAAAGTGTGCATAAAACATGTAGATAACATCAATAATGTGGCATGGAACATAAGAAATTATCGATACGTCGGAGACGTATCAGCATCCCCAAGCTTAGTTACTGCTCGTCCGAGCGAGGTAAAACGATAACACGGATAATTTACGAGGTGACATGCCATCATAATCTTGATCATACTATTTGTAAAGCATATGTAGTGAATGCGGCGATCAAAACAATGTGTATGACATGAGTAAACAAGTGAATCATAAAGCAAAGACTTTTCATGAATAGCACTTCAAGACAAGCATCAATAAGTCTTGCATAAGAGTTAACTCATAAAGCAATAATTCAAAGTAAAGGTATTGAAGCAACACAAAGGAAGATTAAGTTTCAGCGGTTGCTTTCAACTTGTAACATGTATATCTCATGGATATTGTCAACATAGAGTAATATAATAAGTGCAATAAGCAAGTATGTAGGAATCAATGCACGAGTTCACACAAGTGTTTGCTTCTTGAGGTGGAGAGAAATAGGTGAGCTGACTCAACATTGAAAGTAAAAGAATGGTCCTCCATAGAGGAAAAGCATCGATTGCTATATTTGTGCTAGAGCTTTGATTTTGAAAACATGAAACAATTTTGTCAACGGTAGTAATAAAGCATATGCATCATGTAAATTATATCTTATAAGTTGCAAGCCTCATGCATAGTGTACTAATAGTGCCCGCACCTTGTCCTAATTAGCTTGGACTACCTGGATTATCACCGCAATACATATGCTTTAACCAAGTTTCACAAAGGGGTACCTCTATGCCTTTGTACAAAGGTCTAAGGAGAAAGCTCGCATTTGGATTTCTCGCTTTTGATTATTCTCAACTTAGACATCCATACAGGGACAACATAGACAACGAGATAATGGACTCCTCTTTTAATGCTTTAAGCATTTGACAACAATTAATTCTTTTCTCATTAGAGATTTGAGGATATTTGTCCAAAAGCTGAAACTTCCACCATGAATCATGGCTTTAGTTAGCGGCCCAATGTTCTTCTCTCACAATATGCATGCTCAAACCATTCAACTCAGTGTAGATCGCCCTTACTTCGAGACAAGACGAACATGCATAGCAACTCACATGAAATTCAACAATGAGTTGATGGCGTTCCCCGAGTAAACATGGT
>NC_061512.1:39189615-39202666 GCF_022539505.1 Lolium rigidum
GTAAGCGCATCCATTGATGTACAAGAGGTGGAAATACGATTGACTAGTCCGTCCCATTTCAGATCTTATGGTTAACACGGGTATTACGGCACAAGGATCACTGGACGACATTTGTTGTTTAATCCTAGATGGATATAAACCCTTGCAATGGAACCTTCACCATTTCAACACAATCCATGGTTCCATTGCCCACCACTTAGTCATATTCATAGTTATGAAAATAGTGGTTTTGGTTTTTATGCAATAGTGATAAACATAGTACTTTGCAAGTAATTTGATAAAAATACTCGAATGACATGAGCGAGTGATGAACTTGCCTGAACACTGCAAAGTGTTGCAGTTGGATGGTGTGGACTGACCCTTGTCCTCTGTTGCTGAAACAATAGCATCGTTGTCCGATAAGGGCAATGGTTAAAGAAGCATTGATGCATGATTCCAGTTTTAGGGTTTGTTCCCCCTTCCGATGTCGTTTATTATTTCATGTGAGAGGTTAATACTAAGAACAACTTAGGGATACTCGATTTAGGGTAAAATACAACCTTGAAATGTTGTCAAGGTGTTTTTAGAGTCCAAAATAATTTATGGACTTGTGTTCATTATTTAAAATAAAGTGTGTGATTTAAATGATTATTTAAATCATCAAATTTGAACTTATTCTTGTTTAATTTCAAAATTTCTATTTCATATTTTATTATGATAGAGAATTTTATGCTGAGCATTTTTCATATTTTTAATTATATTTTTAGAGTTAGATTCTATTTTTTTTAAATTCTTTGAAATATCCATTTAAATGGCTATTTTGGAAATGACCAAAGTACCCCTCGGGTCCACCTGTCAGGCGACCGAGCTGGTTAGGTTGGACCAGCCCACTGGGCTCGGTCCAACCGACCCAGTCGCGTCGTCTCCCCTGCGTCGCCCTAACCCTAATCCCCTCTCAGCTCCTGCGACGCCGAAATCGCCTCCGCCGTCGCCGCTTTATTCCGGCCGTCTCCGGCCCTTGCCGGCGACGAGATGGTGCGGATCTGGACCGCCTCTCGACGGCGCACCAGATCCTCCGTCTCGATCTGGTCTTCGTCTCCCCCTTGGCTCGCCCCCAACGCGTTCGCCCGCACGGTTGTGGGTGTTCCGCGGCGATTCGTCGCTCACCGGCGAACCAGACGCGGTGATGCGGCCGTGAGCTACACCGTGGTGGTGTTGGAGCGCTCGTGCTCGGCGACGCCAGGCTTGGCCGCGGCTTGGTGTTGCCGTGGTCGTCCCGTGCCGCCGTGCCGCCATGGCACGCCGTGGTACTCCTGCTCCAGGTATGTGCGCCACCTTCCCTTCTTCTACCTGTTATACCTCCTCCTCCTGGCTGTGCTGCGACTGCCTCTCCTCATGGAGCTGTTATGCCGTGTCCGCTTATTGCCGGATGCTTGCTATTGTGCTCTCATCGGCCATGGCCATTGCTTCAGTGACCATGCCCATGCTTGTGCTCGCTGCTCTACTCTTCCTAGCTAATGCGCGTGTGCTCACCCTCGTCGTTATTTATTCCTCGCTTTGCTTACTGTCTCTGTTCACTCTTGTGGTGGTGCATGCTATTGTCTATCTGGATGCTCATCTGGGCATCCCTAGCCATTGTTGTGACTTGCTTGCTTGTGCTATGCTATGCCCTGGCTTCTCTGGCTCACTACTGTGTGTATTTCTTGCTTGAAGCAAGTGCCAGTGTTCCAGGTGTTCTATCCATTGTGCTATGATTCATAGAAACTCCCTGTGGAGCATGATTGCTACTGGTTAGTTCCATCCCTGGATGGCTGGCTTCTGGGTATGCTTGATTTGATTATCTGTGATATAATAGTTGCTTAACTGTGGCTACTTCATTTATATGGTTCACGAATTGATGCCAGGCTTGCCCCTGTCAAGCTTTTGCATGCTTAGGCAAGCCCTGATAATCCTGTGATCATCAACTGCTTGTTGGTTGCTTGTTTCCTACTGTCTGTGCCTCCTGATGCTTAATCTTGTGCCTGTGTGACACCAGACCTGGTGATGTGCAGGCCATTGCTTAATCAAGCATCTGTTGAGGCTTGCAGTGATCCCTTGGACCAAATGCAAGACTCCAGTCGTTGGTTATCCAGTGTGTGTCATTTATCTGTGTAGCTTGTGCTTGTTTACTGAATAATTGAGATGAACTGTAATTCAGTGATGATTCTTTTAATTGATTTGCTTGAGCTAGAAGGATGCCAACCATTTGTTGGGAACCCTAGCTCATTCTGAACCCTATGGGTGATGATGTATGTGCTCGGACTTGGTGGTTATGGGTTGAGGTGACCCTGACAACCCTTTGGTGCTGTCATGGTGGCTCCCTCTCTCGTGGCTGGTTGTGGCTTGGTGAATGCCATCTGGTTAATCCTCTTTTGGATTTCCAGTGGACTTTAATGTTGACAAACATAATTAGACATCATAAAGTCTATCTGTCTGATGGTTTAGCTAGCTATGGATGTGTTTTGTAAATCTGGCTGACTAGACAGGATCCATCAATGATGGATTCCTTTGGTTATACCACTGTATTGATATGACCAATGTTCCCTTGATGAAGTCCTTCTAGCTAGGTCACTGGTTTGCTGGCACCAAATGGCTTGGTAGCCATATGATGATACAAACAGAGTTTTCCACCCACCTGTGCTTCTATGATGCTAGGCATGCTTATCGATGAGCAAAACAATTTCTTGCTCATGTTATCTTGGTATACCTCACTCCAGCTCCTAGAAAAGTAGTTGGTGTAGAGGTTTTGCTTCAGGTTGATTTCTGGGCTTGCCCTTCTCTTCCTTGTAAGCTTGATGCTTGGTTTGTTTCTGGTGATTATGGAATAGGTGAGACAGCTCTGGCTGTTCACCTGTTCTTGTTGTTCTTGGTGTGCTTACCCTGTGGAGCTGCTGCCAAGGAACAGCTAGGGTTTGGCTCTGAAAATTTTATATATGGTTCTCCCTTGCTCTTCCTGGTCGACATCATTGCTAATTGTAGTTGGTGACTCCTCTCTGTGCTTGTGTGTTGTTAAGCATGCACACATGCAGCGTGAGCTTCCTGTGTGTGTGTGTACCTGATGCCTTGAACTTGGCTGTGAGAGGATTAGCTCGGTAGCTTTTGGTCATATCCTCTTGATACGTCTCCAACGTATCGATAATTTCTTATGTTCCATGCCACATTATTGATGATATCTACATGTTTTATGCACACTTTATGTCATATTCGTGCATTTTCTGGAACTAACCTATTAACAAGATGCCAAAGTGCCGATTCCTGTTTTCTGCTGTTTTTGGTTTCGAAATCCTAGTAAGGAAATATTCTCGAATTGGACGAAATCAACGACCGGGGTCCTATTTTGCCACGAAGCTTCCGGAAGACCGAAGAGGAGACGAAGTGGGGCCACGAGGTGGCCACACCCTAGGGCGGCGCGGCCCCCCCTTGGCCGCGCGGCCCTGTGGTGTGGGCCCCTCGTGCCGCCTCCTGACCTGCCCTTCCGCCTACATAAAGCCTCCGTCGCGAAACCCCCAGTACCGAGAGCCACGATACGGAAAACCTTCCAGAGACGCCGCCGCCGCCGCCAATCCCATCTCGGGGGATTCAGGAGATCGCCTCCGGCACCCTGCCGGAGAGGGGAATCATCTCCCGGAGGACTCTACGCCGCCATGGTCGCCTCCGGAGTGATGTGTGAGTAGTCTACCCCTGGGCTATGGGTCCATAGCAGTAGCTAGATGGTTGTCTTCTCCCCATTGTGCTTAATTGTCGGATCTTGTGAGCTGCCTAACATGATCAAGATCATCTATCTGTAATTCTATATGTTGCGTTTGTTGGGATCCGATGAATAGAGAATACTTGTTATGTTGATTATCAAAGTTATGTCTATGTGTTGTTTATGATCTTGCATGCTCTCCGTTATTAGTAGATGCTCTGGCCAAGTTGATGCTAGTAACTCCAAGAGGGAGTATTTATGCTCGATAGTGGGTTCATGTCTCCGTGAATCCGGAGGGGTGACAAGAACCTTTAAGGTTATGGATGTGTCGTTGCCACTAGGGATAAAACATTGGTGCTATGTTCAATGATGTAGTCACCGATTACATTACGCGCAATACTTAATGCAATTGTCTGTTGTTAGCAACTTAATACCGGAGGGGTTCGGATGATAACCCGAAGGTGGACTTTTTAGGCATAGATGCATGCTGGATAGCGGTCTATGTACTTTGTCGTAATGCCCAATTAAATCTCACAATACTCATCATAATATGTATGTGCATGGTCATGCCCTCTTTATTTGTCAATTGCCCAACTGTAATTTGTTCACCCAACATGTTGTTTATCTTATGGGAGAGACACCTCTAGTGAACTGTGGACCCCGGTCCAATTCTCTATACTGAAATACAATCTACTGCAATACTCGTTCTACTATTTTCTGCAAACAATCATCTTCCACACAATACGGTTAATCCTTTGTTACAGCAAGCCGGTGATATTGACAACCTCACTGTTTCGTTGGGGCAAAGTACTTTGGTTGTGTTGTGCAGGTTCCACGTTGGCGCCGGAATCTCTGGTGTTGCGCCGCACTACATCCCGCCGCCATCAACCTTCAACGTGCTTCTTGACTCCTACCGGTTCGATTAAACCTTGGTTTCTTACTGAGGGAAACTTGCCGCCGTGCGCATCACACCTTCCTCTTGGGGTTCCCAACGGACGTGTCAACCACACGCATCAAGCAAATTTACGGCGCCGTTGCCGGGGAGATCAAGACACGCTGCAAGGGGAGTCTCCACATCCCAATCTCTTTACTTTGTTTTTGTCTTGCTTAGTTTTATTTACTACTTTGTTTGCTGCACTAAATCAAAATACAAAAAAATTAGTTGCTAGTTTTACTTTATTTGCTATCTTGTTTGCTATATCAAAAACACACAAAAAAAATTAGTTACTCGCATTTACTTTATTATCATGTCTAGTCCCGTAGTTGTTACTCTATCACCTGAGGAATCGATCTTCACTTTTAAACAAGGAGGTGAAGAGAATTTTAAAGAAGCATGGTCTAGAATTTTTGATGCTTATAGTAAAACTGAACCTAAAATGACCTTAAGTTTGCTTTTAGTAATTTCTATTTCGGGCTTATTCTTCGCTATAGATATGCCTTAGATGCTGTAGTGGGAGGAGATTTCCTTCATTGTGATGGGGATCAAGCTTTTAATGCTATAAGGAAATTGATTACATCATTTAGCTCCGATAATAATTTTGATCCATCTCATGCTAGCATGCATAACAGATTAAACACTATTGAAACAAATATATCCTGTTTAAAAGAAGTGTATAACCGAATTCGCGAATATTATGATTATGTTCCATTAAGCTTCGAACCTTCAATGTGGGTGCCTACCGTTAAAGCTACTATTGGTGGTGAAACTTTTCCTGCTCGTTGTGATATTATGTCCGAGTTTTGCCTCATGCCTGAAAAAATTTATAAATCTTTGACACTTTGGGGACTTACCTGAAGGGGAGAAGAAATAACTCTTACGGATAACTCTTGTTGTAATTCCTAAGGGTATAGCTGAAGGTGTTTTCACAACCTTTCTTGGAAGGATGGTATCCACTGATTATCTCGTTATTGAATGTGTAGGGACAGGACAAATCACGCTTGGAAGATCCCTGCTGAAACTCATGGGAGCAGTCATAGATGTTGGGAAAGGCACTCTAAATTTTACCTCTACACCCGGATGCGGTCATGTATTCCCTAGACCAAAGAGTAGGAATAAGAGTAAGAAAGGTAAGAGCAACACCTCTGGTAAGAATGCCGATGCACCATCCTTCGATAATACTTGATACACACTTTCTGCGCCTAGCTGAAAGGCGTTAAAGAAAAGCGCTTATGAGAGACAACCCATGGTTTTTACTACAGTACTTGGTTCTTATTTTGTGTCTTGGAAGTTGTTTACTACTGTAGCAACCTCTCCTTATCTTAGTTTAGTGTTTTGTTGTGCCAAGTAAAGTCGTTGATAGAAAAGTTCATACTAGATTTGGATTACTGCGCAGAAACAGATTTCTTTGCTGTCACGAATCTGGGCTGTTTTCTCTGTAGGTAACTCCGAAAATTATGCCAATTTACGTGAGTGATCCTCAGATATGTACGCAACTTTCATTAAATTTGAGCATTTTTATTTGAGCAAGTCTGGTGCCTCGATAAAATTCTTCAATACGAACTGTTCTGTTTTGACAGATTCTGCCTTTTATTTCGCATTGCCTCTTTTGCTATGTTGGATGAATTTCTTTGATCCATTAATGTCCAGTAGCTTTATGCAATGTCCAGAAGTGTTAAGAATGATTATGTCACCTCTGAACATGTTAATTTTTATTGTCGCTAACCCTCTAATGAGTTGTTCTAAGTTTGATGTGGAGGAAGTTTTCAAGGATCAAGAGAGGAGTATGATGCAACATGATCAAGGAGAGTGAAAGCTCTAAGCTTGGGGATGCCCCGGTGGTTCACCCCTGCATATATCAAGAAGACTCAAGCGTCTAAGCTTGGGGATGACCAAGGCATCCCCTTCTTCATCGACAACATTATCGAGGTTCCTCCCCGAAACTATATTTTTATTCCATCACATCTTATGTGCTTTGCTTGGAGCGTCGGTTTGTTTTTGTTTTTGTTTTGTTTGAATAAAATGGATCCTAGCATTCATTGTATGGGAGAGAGACACGCTCCGCTGTAGCATATGGACAAGTATGTCCTTAGGCTCTACTCATAGTATTCATGGCGAAGTTTCTTCTTCGTTAAATTATTATATGGTTGGAATTGGAAAATGATACATGTAGTAATTGCTATAATGTCTTGGGTAATGTGATACTTGGAAATTGTTGTGCTCATGTTTAAGCTCTTGCATCATATACTTTGCACCCATTAATGAAGAAATACATATAGCATGCTAAAATTTGGTTTGCATATTTGGTTTCTCTAAGGTCTAGATAATTTCTAGTATTGAGTTTGAACAACAAGGAAGACGGTGTAGAGTCTTATAATGTTTACAATATGTCTTTTATGTGAGTTTTGCTGCACCACTTCATCCTTGTGTTTGTTTCAAATAGCCTTGCTAGCCTAAACCTTGTATCGAGAGGGAATACCTCTCATGCGTCCAAAATACTTGAGCCAACCACTATGCCATTTGTGTCCACCATACCTACCTACTACATGGTATTTTCCGCCATTCCAAAGTAAATTGCTTGAGTGCTACCTTTAAAATTCCATCATTCACCTTTGCAATATATAGCTCATGGGACAAATAGCTTAAAAACTATTGTGGTATTGAATATGTACTTATGCACTTTATCTCTTATTAAGTTGCTTGTTGTGCGATAACCATGTTCATCATGCGGATGCCATCAACTACTCTTTGTTGAATTTCATGTGAGTTGCTATGCATGTTCGTCTTGTCCGAAGTAAGAGCGATCTACCACCTTATGGTTAAGCATGCATATTGTTAGAGAAGAACATTGGGCCGCTAACTAAAGCCATGATCCATGGTGGAAGTTTCAGCTTTGGACAATATCCTCAATCTCATATGAGAAAATTATTAATTGTTGTTACATGCTTATGCATAAAAGAGGAGTCCATTATCTGTTGTCTATGTTGTCCCGGTATGGATGTCTAAGTTGAGAATAATCAATAGCGAGAAATCCAATGCGAGCTTTCTCCTTAGACCTTTGTACAGGCGGCATAGAGGTACCCCTTTGTGACACTTGGTTAAAACATGTGCATTGTGATGATCCGGTAGTCCAAGCTAATTAGGACAAGGTGCGGGCACTATTAGTATACTATGCATGAGGCTTGCAACTTGTAAGATATAATTTACATGATACATATGCTTTATTACTACCGTTGACAAAATTGTTTCATGTTTTCAAAATCAAAGCTCTAGCACAAATATAGCAATCGATGCTTTTCCTCTATGGAGGACCATTCTTTTACTTTCATTGTTGAGTCAGTTCACCTATTTCTCTCCACCTCAAGAAGCAAACACTTGTGTGAACTGTGCAATGATTCCTACATACTTGCATATTGCACTTATTATATTACTCTATGTTGACAATATCCATGAGATATACATGTTATAAGTTGAAAGCAACCGCTGAAACTTAATCTTCCTTTGTGTTGCTTCAATGCTTTTACTATGAATTATTGCTTTATGAGTTAACTCTTATGCAAGACTTATTGATGCTTGTTTTGAAGTACTATTCATGAAAAGTCTTTGCTTTATGATTCACTTGTTTACTCATGTCATATGCATTGTTTTGATCGCTGCATTCACTACATATGCTTTACAAATAGTATGATCAAGGTTATGATGGCATGTCACTCCAGAAATTATCTTTGTTATCATTTTACCTGCTCGGGACGAGCAGAACTAAGCTTGGGGATGCTGATACGTCTCCAACGTATCGATAATTTCTTATGTTCCATGCCACATTATTGATGATATCTACATGTTTTATGCACACTTTATGTCATATTCGTGCATTTTTTGGAACTAACCTATTAACAAGATGCCGAAGTGCCAGCTTGTCTGTTTTCTCGCTGTTTTTGGTTTCGAAATCCTAGTAAGGAAATATTCTCGAAATTGGACGAAATCAACGCCCGGGGTCCTATTTTGCCACGAAGCTTCCGGAAGACCGAAGAGGAGACGAAGTGGGGCCACGAGGTGGCCACACCCTAGGGCGGCGCGGCCCCCTTGGCCGCGCGGCCCCGTGGTGTGGGCCCCTCGTGCCACCTCCCGACCTGCCCTTCCGCCTACTTAAAGCCTCCGTCGCGAAACCCCCTGTACCGAGAGCCACGATACGGAAAACCTTCCAGAGACGCCGCCGCCGCCAATCCCATCTCGGGGGATTCAAGAGATCGCCTCCGGCACCCTGCCGGAGAGGGGAATCATCTCCCGGAGGACTCTACGCCGCCATGGTCGCCTCCGGAGTGATGTGTGAGTAGTCTACCCCTGGACTATGGGTCCATAGCAGTAGCTAGATGGTTGTCTTCTCCCCATTGTGCTTAATTGTCTGATCTTGTGAGCTGCCTAACATGATCAAGATCATCTATCTGTAATTCTATATGTTGCGTTTGTTGGGATCCGATGAATAGAGAATACTTGTTATGTTGATTATCAAAGTTATGTCTATGTGTTGTTTATGATCTTGCATGCTCACCGTTATTAGTAGATGCTCTGGCCAAGTTGATGCTAGTAACTCCAAGAGGGAGTATTTATGCTCGATAGTGGGTTCATGTCTCCGTGAATCGGAGGGGTGACAAGAACCTCTAAGGTTATGGATGTGTTGTTGCCACTAGGGATAAAACATTGGTGCTATGTTCAAGGATGTAGTCATCGATTACATTACGCGCAATACTTAATGCAATTGTCTGTTGTTAGCAACTTAATACTTGGAGGGGTTCGGATGATAACTCGAAGGTGGACTTTTTAGGCATAGATGCATGCTTGGATAGCGGTCTATGTACTTTGTCGTAATGCCCAATTAAATCTCACAATACTCATCATAATATGTATGTGCATGGTCATGCCCTCTTTATTTGTCAATTGCCCAACCGTAATTTGTTCACCCAACATGCTTGTTTATCTTATGGGAGAGACACCTCTAGTGAGCTCGTGGACCCCGGTCCAATTCTCTATCTTGAAATACAATCTACTCGCAATATTGTTCTACTATTTTCTCGCAAACAATCATCTTCCACACAATACGGTTAATCCTTTGTTACAGCAAGCCGGTGAGATTGACAACCTCACTTTGTTTCATTGGGGCAAAGTACTTTGGTTGTGTTGTGCGGGTTCCACGTTGGCGCTGGAATCTCCGGTGTTGCGCCGCACTACATCCCGCCGCCATCAACCTTCAACGTGCTTCTTGACTCCTACTGGTTCGATTAAACCTTGGTTTCTTACTGAGGGAAACTTGCCGCTGTGCGCATCACACCTTCCTCTTGGGGTTCCCAACGGACGTGTCAACCACACGCATCACCTCTCCAATTTCATTTTCTTTCTAACCACTTGGCATGACTTGTGTTTGATGTGTTTGAGTGCAGGTTTCCAAATGATGATCAAATGGAGATGAAGATCATCAAACTCAAACTTAAATGAAGATTAGCTTGTAGTTTTAGGGTAGAATATGACATTGTACTTTTCTTTTATTTTCTTTTTCTATTTTGCCAATTCTTGTAATGTATTGTAATATTCCTTTATTTCAATTTGTGAATATTGTAAAGACAATGTATATTGTGTGTGAATCAATAAAGCTCAAGGTTTTCTCTAATGAGCTTTACTTATTATTTGTATTGTTCATAATGTGTATTATTTATAATTTACTTAATGAATTTCCTCACATTTGAATTATGAGGTATTTATTTAATATTTGAATTTGAAATTCAAATTCCACTTTAGGTTTGAATTCAATCATGCAACTTAAAATTGAATTCAATCATGCAACTTAAGTTTGTAATGCAATATCCCTTCTCTCTTCTCAAAACCCTAATTCAGTTGAATAAGAAATAAGTTTATCGCACTCTCGAAACCCTAACCCTGTAAGGTGTCGAGAGAGAAACTTGTCCACCTTCGATGCAGTTTTGTTTTAAAAACGCGAAATTTCCCCAGAATTTACGATGCAATGCACATCCCTTTCTAAAATCTACCCCTCGATCGTCTCTAAACCTGGGACATTACACGACGCCGAGGTGTATATATATTAATTAACCAAGCATACAGATTTGTGCATATACATATATTACCGTTGTTTCTTCTTTTAGACCTCCCGATCAACAAACTCTACTGGCAGAACTAAACGAGGCTCGGCTAGAAAGATGGAAGAACATGAAAGGTGCACCATCACGGAAATCGCTAAAGATGGCGAACCAATTTCTCCCAAGCATCACGCAAAAAAGTTTGTAAGTCAATGCGGAGTTATTGTTAGGGACACCATCCCGATCACCACTCAAGAATGGAAGAAACCTGCAAAGGCGGGCGAAGGAGTTACTTATGTCGACACGAGATCCAAAAATCTGATGTTTAGAAAACTCCTGGTAAATTTCAAATTACCGGAGCCGCGTGACTTCGATAGTGAGAATGACGAGCCGGACCCGGAGGATCCCGAGCTGAATAGCGTACAACGAAGAGTCAAGAAGTGGGCTCTTAAGAAGATGGCACACTGCAGTTCAACGACTACAAGAAGAAATTGGACAACTTCTTTGTCAAGAAAAAGAAGACTCCGGATTTCAACGACCCCTATGAGAAGATAAAAGACCACTGGGAGGCATTTGTGAAGTACAAGACATCGGAGAGGGCAAAGACAAGGTCAGTCACCAAGACGAAAATACTGCTAATAAGATGTACTTCCATACCATGGGGCGAGGAGGCTACAAGGCTGGCAGACCTAAGTGGGAGAAATGGGAGAATGACCTAATTACAAAGGGGATCGAGCGCAGGTACGGAAATGGAACCAACGGTCAAGGGATTGGTTTTACGCGCATGGGGGCACGTTGGATGCACAAGGGAACTGTATATATACACGAAGACATCAGGAAAACCCACTTCCTATTGAAGCCTTTAGAACGGTTGCAAAGGAAGTTGAAGAGGGGAAGTTCTGTCCCGAAAGAGAGAAGGACCAGCTCACATGCGCCCTTGGGAATCCTGAGCACCCAGGACGAACACAAACCATACTAGGTGGCAAGCCGTGGTGTATTGGGTTTCCGGCAGAAACGAAGAAATATCCAGATCGAAGCCGTCGAGAGAAAAAAGATGTGGTTCAAGATCGCGTTGCTAAGCTAGAGGAGCAAGTGAGGATGATAATGTCAGGCTCAGTCACCCAACCTCAAGCTAATCAGCAGATAGAAGTTGCATTCGATTCTACCGGCCAGGGATCTCAGCGGAAAAGCAGCGTGGCTTCCACGGAGCTGCCGGGTGATGATGCAGATGTGGATCCGCAGATGGCTCCTCCCTCCCCTGTGGATCCGCAGATGGCTCCTCCCTCCCCTGTGGATCCACAGATGGCTCCTCTCTACCATGTGGATTATATCACAGAGTCGACACCTTGTGAGCTACATTTCAAAACGATGGGTGATACGTCTCCAACGTATCCATAATTTCTGATGTTCCATGCTAGTTTTATGACAATACCTACATGTTTTGCTCACACTTTATAATGATTTCATGCATTTTCCGAAACTAACCTATTAACAAGATGTCATAGTGCCAGTTCCTGTTTTCTGATGTTTTTGGTTCCAGAAAGGCTGTTCGGGCAATATTCTCGGAATTCGACGAAACAAAGACCAAATATCTTATTTTTCCCGGAAGGTTCCAGATCACCGAAGGAGAGTCGGAGGCGGGCCAGGGAGGCCCCACACCATACCTGGGAGTGGGACCAAGCCTGGCCGCGCCACCAGGTGGGGAGGGCGCCCTGGTGCCCCTCTTGCGCCGCCTCTTCGCCCATATAAGCCCCCGTGACCTAAAACTTCGATACGTATTGACGAAACTCCAAAAAAGACTCCAGGGACGCCGCCGCCATCGCGAAACTCCAATTCGGGGGACAGAAGTCTCTGTTCTGGCACATCGCCGGGACGGGGAATTGCCCCCGGAGTCATCTCCATCGACACCACCGCCATCTTCATCGCCATTGCTGTCTCCCATGATGAGGAGGGAGTAGTTCTCCCCCAAGGCTGAGGGCTCTACCGGTAGCTATGTGGTTCATCTCTCTCCCATGGTGTGATCTTTATGTGATCATGAGCTTTGTATCACTATTAATCTATGTGCTACTCTAGTGATGTTATTAAAGTAGTCTATTCCTCCTCCATGATGTAATATTGATAGTGTGTGCATCATGTAGTACTTGGCGTAGGTTATGACTGTAATCTCTTGTAGATTATGAAGTTAACTATTACTATGATAGTATTGATGCGATCTATTTCCCCTTTCATAGCTATTGTTGACAGTGTGTATGCTATGTTAGTACTCGGTCTAAATTGCAACGGTCTATTATGCACTCTAGAGGTTACTTTAATATGAACTTC